>NC_069505.1:501587608-501800108 GCF_027579735.1 Bombina bombina
TTGCACAGATACCGGGTGCGAATCAGGTTTTGACCGATAACCACACCTACCATCCAGGACCCATACAGGAACGAGTGCGGTCGGCATACCCGCCATTGGAGGCGGACTCCAACACAGCCGGTGATCCGGACAGGACTCTTTGTCCCGATACAACGGGAGGCATAGCCCGAAGGGAAGGCTGAACCAGCCTTAAGGAACCAGGAGGTATGTGTTTTGGAGACCGGTGTTTCCGGGAGTGTTTTGCTTAAATTTTGTGCACAAGAACACTACACAGATTTACCGATTACTCACTTTAGTATATATCCACAGAGGTTGGGGAATCCTCTGGGAATATATGTTCACTGTACCTGCTATGCACTTTACAAACAACACTGTCTTGTTTTGTGATGATTATTGACAAGCAGTGTAAGTGCGTGTAATTTAATCATTGGGACTGCTTCTCCTACAGTATTATTCCCCATTCTTTTTTTGGTGTTTATATACGCAGTCATTACTTTTAGTTATTAACTGTCGAGAAAGAACACAGAAAATCTACACATTTCCCTACAAATTCCAATTAAATTAAAATCCTATGTAACACAATTTGTCGTTCTGTGCACAAACCTCCAACTCTATGCCCTATACGGCGCACACAGAGTTAATTTTGTTTTCATTCAATTAACTGATCTATATTGACAGCATGATCAACATGATCTACTTTTATTTTATTACATAAAAAGCAATATTTCTTAAGCTATTTATTAGCAACTATATAGACATAAGGCACTGCTGCACTCCCAGCATGATCTAGTATTACCTTATTACATAAAAAAGCAATACTCTTTTGCATGAACTCCGTAACGATGTGTGCACAAACCTCCAACTCTGTATCTCACACGGCGCACACAGAGTTAATTTATTTTCATTCAATTAACTGATCTGTATTGACAGCTCAATGCACCAACAGCATGGTCAACATGATCTACTTTCCCCTTATCACATAAGAAGCAATATTTTTCAAGCTATTTATTAGCAACTGTATAGACACAATGCAGTACTGTACTTTCAGCTTGATTTACTTTTACCTTATCACATAAAAAGCAATATATTTTCTTGCATGAACCCTGACATGGATTAATAATATTTATGCCTCCAATTATAACGTACTTATATGCAGTCATTACTTTTAGTTATTAGCTTTCGAGAAAGAACACAGAAAATCTATACATTTCCCTACAAATAAAAATCTTATGTAACACAATTTGTCAAAGTGTGCACAAACCTCCAACTCTGTATTCCATACGGCGCACACAGTGTTTTTTTTTATTTTATTCTACTAACTGATCTGTATTGACAGCTCAATGTACCAATAGCTTACATTCCTGCTCCACGCAATGGACCAATCTGAAGCACGGTAGGAGGGTTTAGTAACCGCATAATAGCTTGAGTCAAACGGAGCGCCGGAGCCCTCTGAGGAAGCGTATAAGTGAAAGGGGCTTCGTGTTTATTTTAACTGCACTCTGTTAATTTCAGACTATCTACTAATTGATATTTTTATTTGTTGTTGTAACATTTATTGTAACATTTGGGGCATATTGTGGGAAGGATGGGGAAGGGATTAGGGATGGGCGAATGTTTCGCAACATTCGAAAAAAGGCACAAATTTTAAGACATTTGTTCGTTCTAATCGAATTTCGATTTTTTCGGTTTTGAATTTTACGATTACATTCGAAAATAGTCTTTTCGAAAAATTCGAATTTAGATTGTAATAGTATTTCTAATGCTTTTTCTTTAAATGTAATATTCAAATTATGCAATATTCAAATTCGAAAAATTCGAATTTAGATTGTAATAGTATTTCTAATGCTTTTTCTTTAAATGTAATATTCGAATTATGCAATATTCGAATTCGAAAAATTCGAATTTAGATTGTAATAGTATTTCTAATGCTTTTTCTTTAAATGTAATATTCGAATTATGCAATATTCTAATTAGAAAAATTCAAATTTATATTCGAATTCGAAAAATTCGAATTTATATGTTTGTAATAGTATTTCTAATGCGTTCTTTAAATGTAATATTCGAATTATGCAATATTCTATATGGAAACATTCAAAATGATATATTTGTATCTATTATGTATCAATTTACTAGATTCCCGCCCTACCACATGAACTATTGAACTTCTGAATAGTATTTGTTAAATACAATGTTAAATTCGAAATTTCGAATGTGGACATTCGATATAATTATAAACATTCGAATTCGAAAGTGATATTCGAAAACTGTAAATAACATTCGATTTTCGAATTTTTAAGAATATTCGTTCTTATCGACATTCGGATTTAGAATTCGAATTTCGGTAATAACATTCGTTCTACATTCGAAATTAGAAAATTTACACATTCGCCCATCCCTAGAAGGGATATATAGCATATGTAGTATAAAAAAAAAGTGGCTTATCTACCCTAATATAGGGCAATACAGGACACAGTTCCTAAATAGAGGCTGTTATATTTACCTAATATCATTGACTTTCTCCCCTCCTCTTCATATGTGACAGACAACCTAAAATCAGCAACATTGAAGTACTTTATACAAGTCACAGTTAGAGTTGTGTTTTTAGCTACTATTTTTCTGGCACGCTAGATACAACTTTAATTTCTGCTGCCTTTTTAACCATAACTAGTAAAAGTTAAATTTTAAAGTGGAAAAATATATACTTTATGTGTAGAAAGAGCATACTTTTCCCTATTATCTTAATAGGGTTTTTTCTTTGATTTCAACGATTATATATCATATACAGGCCTAACAGCCACTCTTTAATATACCTATATCATATGCTATTTTATCAGTCTCTAATTTTTTTAGTCCCATTCTAAGGTCCAAAAGTAGCCACAGCAAAGGCTAACTTCCCTTGCACTTAAACCATTAGATTAGTTGGGTCCAAAAGCGTCCCCTGAGTAATGTGGGGAACATCTGCTAATATAAAAAAACGAGGTTCCATTCATGTATGTCCTAATCTTCTTGTACCCAATATGTCAGCTATGGTTCACGATGCTTCTCTTTGCCTTATATATTATTTGTTGGTTCCATTTTCTTTGTTTACACACACAGGACATAGATTTGTAGTTCTTATCAGCAGTATTGTGGATAGAATTTCAACTGGACAAACTTTGTATGTTTTATCTAGTTACAACCTCATTAAAAAAAATATTAAATAAAAAAATATGTATATATCTTTATTTCCACAGGTTTATAAGAACCACAGAGTCCATGGAACAATGTTAAAGGGTGTAGTGTGTCAGATAGGCTTACGCATTTTGCAATAAGAGGAGTTATACGGAAGGTTATATTAAGCAATACAAGGAGTAATAGTGATGGTTATATGGAGCAATAGGAAGAGTTTTAGGGAGGGTTATATAGAGCAATAGTAGTAGTTATAGGGATAGTTATATGGAGCAATAGGAGGAGTTATAGGGAGAGTTATATGGAGCAATAGAAGTATTTATAGGGAGAGTTATATGGAGCAATAGGAGGAGTTATAGGGAGAGTTATATGGAGCAATAGGAGTAGTTATAGGGAGGGTAATGTGGAGCAATAGGAGGGGTTATAGAGAGGGTTATATGGAGCATTATGAGGAGTTATAGGGAGGGTTATATGGAGAAATATGAGTAGTTTTAGGGAGGGTTATATAGAACAATAGTAGTAGTTATAGGGAGAGTTATATGGAGCAATAGGGGAGTTATAGGGAGAGTTATATGGAGCAATATGAAGAGTTATAGGGAGTGTTATTTGGAGTTATAGGGAGGGTTATATGGAGCAATAGAAGACACTATAGGGAGGGTTACATGGAGCAATAGGAGAAGTTATAGGGAGGATTATATAAAGCCATAGGAGGAGTTATATGGAGGGTTGTATGGATCAATAGGAGGAGTTATAGGGAGGGTTATATGGAGCAATAGGAGGTGATATAAGGAAGTTTATATGAAGCAATAGGAGAAGCTATAGTGAGGGTTAAATGGAGCAATAAGATGAGTTATAGGGAGTGTTATATGAATCATTAGAAGGAGTTATAGGGAGGGTTATATGGGACAATAGGAGTAGTTATAGAGAGAGATTATATGAAGCAAAAGGAGGAGTTATAAGGAGTGTTAAATGGAGTAATAAGTGGAGTTATAAAGAGGGTTATATAGGGCAATAGAAGAAGTTGTAGTGAGAAATTGTATGGAGCAAATGGGATTAGATATAGAGAGGGTTATTGGATGCAAATGGAGGACTAATAGGGAGAGATATTGTAGAGCAATAGGAGGAATATGGAACAATAGGAGGAGTTTTAGGGAGGGTTATATGGAGCCATAGGAGCTATAGGGAGAGGTTATTTGGAGCAATAAGAGGATCTATAGAGAGTGTTATATAAAGCAATAGAGGAGTTATAGGGAGGGTTGTATGCAGCAGTAGGATGAGTTATAGGGAGAGGTTATTTGGAGCAATAGGTGGAGTTATATAGAGTGTTATATGGAGGGTTATTTAGACCAAAATGATAAGTTATAGGGAGAGGCTATTTGGAGCAATAGGAGGAGTTATAGGGAGGGTTATATGGAGTAATAAGAGGAGTAATAAAAAGGTTATATGGGGAAATAGAAGAAGTTATAGGGAGAGATTATATGGAGCAATGGGGATTCGATATAGGGAGGGTTATATTATGCAAATGGAGGAATTATAGGGAGAGTTTATGTAGAGCAATAGGAGGAATATTAGGCATAGTTATAAGGTGGTTTATATGGAACAATATAAGGAAAGTTATATGCAGCAGTAGAAGGAGTTATAGGGAGGGTTATAAGGAACAATACAAGGAGTTATAGGGAGGGTTAAATGGAACAATACTAGGAGTTATAGGGAGGGTTTTATGCTGCAGTAGGATGAGTTATACTGAGGATCATATGGAGCAAAAGGATGTGACATAGGGAGAGGTTATTTGAAGCAATAGGTGGAGTTAAAGGGAGGGTTATATGGAGCAATTGGATGATTTATAGGGAGGGTTATATGGAGCAATAGGAGGAGTTATACAGCTGGTTATATGGAGTAATAAGAGGAGATTAAAAAAGGTTATAGTATATGGGGCAATAGAAGAAGTTATAGGGAGAGATTATATGGAGCAATGGGGATTAGATATATGGAGGGTTATATGATGCAAATGGAGGAATTATAGGGAGACTTTATGTAGAGCAATAGGAGGAATAATAGGCAGAGTTATAAGGTGGGTTATATGGAGCAATAGGATGAGTTATAAGGAGGGTTATATGGAGCAATAGAGTAGTTATAGGGAGGGTTATATTGAGCAATAGGAGGAGTTATAGGGAGGTTTATATGGAGCAATAGGAGGAGTTATAGGGAGGGTTATATTGAGCAATAGGAGGAGTTATAGGGAGGGTTATATGGAGCAATAGGAGGAGTTATAGGGAGGGTTATATGGAGCAATAGGAGGAGTTATAGGGAGAGGTCATTTTGAGCAATGGAAGGAGTTATAGGGAGGGTTATATGGAGCAATAGGAGGAGTTATAGGGAGGGTTATTTGGAGCAATAGGAGGAGTTATAGGGAGGGTTATTTGGAGCAATAGGTGGAGTTATAGGGAGAGTTATGTGCAGCAGTAGAAGGAGTTATAGGGAGGGTTATATGGAAAAATACAAGGAGTTATAGGGAGGGTTATATGCAGCAGTAGAAGGAGTTATAGGGAGGGTTATAAGGAACAATACAAGGAGTTATAGGGAGGGTTGTATGCTGCAGTAGGATGAGTTATACTGAAGATTATATGGAGCAATAGGATGAGACATATGGAGAGGTTATTTGGAGCAATAGGAGGAGTTATAGGGAGGGTTATATTGAGCAATAGGAGGAGCTATAGGGAGCAATAGGAGGGGTTATAGGGAGAGTTATATGGAGCAATAGGAGGAGTTATAGGGAGAGTTATATGGAGCAATAGGAGGAGTTATAGGGAGGGTTATATGGATAAATAGGAGGAGTTATAGGGAGGGTTATATGGAGCAATAGGAGGGGTTATAGGGAGGGTTATATGGAGCAATAGGAGGTGTTATAGGGAGAGTTATATGGAGCAATAGGAGGAGTTATAGGGAGGGTTATATTGGGAAATATGAGGAGTATTAGGGAGGGTTATATAGAGCAATAGGGGGAGTTATAGGGAGAACAATATCACACAAAATTGCTGTAAAGCTATATGTAGAGAAATATGTCTTTCAATAACCACTAAGGGTATTATGATGAAATGACTTGCCCTTTTATAATATATTCCAAAGGAAGAGAGAAATGATATCTCAGATTGCAAATAGTTATTGCTCACCTTCCACATGGAGACAAGGACCTTAAGGCGTCAGTATCCCGGTGTCAGGAGTAAACCCAGATCCAACCGAGCCTACTCATGGATCCGCGATATTCAAAACTCTGCGGTCCATTTGGAGTACACTGCCTAACACACCATGTGCCCACATTCAATTCCTTCCGGGTACGTCACCACCCACGTGGTTAAGCAATCACGTGCAATGCAGAGTCCAATGGGAGCAAGTCGGCTATCCCAGAACACGGACAGATCTTCTGGCAATAATGCAGAGATGAACCAAAAACATGTACGATCCGTCTGTATACAAATAAAAATATCTTTATTTCCAGAGATTTAAAAGAACCACAGAGTCCATGGAACAACATTAAAGGGTGTAGTGTGTCAGATAGGTTTACACGTTTCGCGATAAGAGGAGTTATAGGGAGGGTTATATTAAGTAATACAAGGAGTAATAGGGATGGTTATATGGAGCAATAGGAAGAGTTTTAGGGAGGGTAATATAGAGCAATAGTAGTAGTTATAGGGAGAGGTATATGGAGCAATAGGAGGAGATATAGGGAGGGTTATATGGAGCAATAGGAGAAGTTATGGGGAGGGTTATATGGAACAATAGGAGGGGTTATATGGAGGGTTATATGGAGCAATATGAGAAGTTATAGGGAGGGTTATATGGAAAAATATGAGGAGTTTTAGGGAGGGTTATATAGAGCAATAGTAGTAGTCATAGGGAGAGTCATATGGAGCAATAGGGAGAGTTATATGGAGCAATAGGATGAGTTATAGGGAGTGTTATTTGGAGCAATAGGATGAGTTATAGAGAGTGTTATATGAAGCAATAGAATGAATTATAGGAAGGGTTATATGGTGCAATAGGAGTAGTTATAGAGAGAGATAATATGAAGCAAAAGGAGGAGTTATAAGGAGGGTTACATGGAGTAATAAGTGGAGTTATAAAGAGGGTTACATAGGGCAATAGAACAAGTTGTAGTGAGAAATTGTATGGAGCAATTTGGATTAGATATAGGGAGGGTTATAGAATGCAAATGGAGGAATTATAGGGAGAGTTTTTGTAGAGCAATAGGAGGAATAATTGGAAGAGTTATATGGAACAATAGGAGGAGTTTTAGGGAGGGTTATATGGAGTAGGGAGAGGTTATTTGGAGCAATAAGAGGAGCTATAGAGAGGTTTATATAAAGCAATAGAGGAGTTATAGGGAGGGTTGTATGCAGCAGTAGGATGAGTTATAGGGAGAGGTTATTTGGAGCAATAGGTGGAGTTATATAGAGTGTTATATGGAGGGTTATTTAGACCAAAAGGATAAGTTATAGGGAGAGGCTATTTGGAGCAATAGGAGGAGTTATAGGGAGGGTTATATGGAGTAATAAGAGGAGTTATAAAAAAAGGTTATATGGGGAAATAGAAGTTATAGGGAGAGATTATATGGAGCAATGGGGATTAGATATAGGGAGGGTTATATGATGCAAATGGGGGAATTATAGGAAGAGTTTATGTAGAGCAATTGGAGGAATAATAGGCAGAGTTATAAGGTGGGTTAAATGGAGCAATAGGATGAGTTATAAGGAGGGTTACATGCAGCAGTAGAAGGAGTTATGGGAGGGTTATATGGAACAATACAAGGAGTTATAGGGAGGGTTGTATGCTGCAGTAGGATGAGTTATACTGAGGATTATATGGAGCAATAGGATGAGACATATGGAGAGGTTATTTGGAGCAATAGGAGGAGTTATAGAGAGGGTTATATGGAGTAATAAGAGGAGTTATAGAGAGAGATTATATGGAGCAATGGGGATTAGATATAGGGAGGGTTATATGATGCAAATGGGGGAATTATAGGGAAAGTTTATGTAGAGCAATAGGAAGAATATTAGGCACAGTTATAAGGTGGGTTATATGGAACAATACAAGGAGAGTTATATGCAGCAGTAGGAGTTATAGGGAGGGTTATATGGAACAATACAAGGAGTTATAGGGAGGGTTAAATGGAACAATACAAGGAGTTATAGGGAGGGTTGTATGCTGCAGTAGGATGAGTTATACTGAGGATTATATGGAGCAATAGGATGAGACATAGGGAGAGGTTATTTGAAGCAATAGAAAGAGTTATAGGGAGGGTTATATGGAGCAATTGGAGGATTTATAGGGAGGGTTATATGGAGTAATAAGAGGAGTTTTGAAAAAGGTTATAGTATATGGGGCAATAGAAGAAGTTATAGGGAGCAATTGGGATTAGATATAGGGAGGATTATATGATGCAAATGGAGGAATTATAGGAAGAGTTTATGTAGAGCAATAGGAGGAATAATAGGCATAGTTATAACGGAGGGTTATATGGAGCAATAGGAGGAGTTATAGGGAGGGTTTTATGGAGCAATAAGAGGAGTTATAGGGATGGTTATGTGCAGCAGTAGAAGGAGTTATAGGGAGGGTTATATGGAACAATACAAGGAGTTATAGGGAGGGTTATATGGAGCAATACAAGGAGTTATAGGGCGGGTTATATGGAGCAATAGTAGTTATAGGGAGAGTTATATGGAGCATTATTTGTAGCAATAGGAGGAGATACAGGGAGAGTTTATATGGAGCTATACGTATAGATATAGGGAGGGTTATATTAAGTGATATGAGGAATTATAGTGAGAGTTTATGTAGCGTAATAGGATGAATAATAGGGTTTACATGGAACAATAGGGGGAGTTAAAGTGACAATCCTCTGGAATAATAATGATATAAGATTTATAGCATGTGCAAGAGTTTACAGTATGTATATATATATATATAAGACTTTGATTGGATAAACTCTTTAATCTCTTTAATACATATCTGGGGCACTAGGAGAAGGCAACATCTTTTTACAGGTATAAACCAATAACTTATGTATTATTGTTCTGTACAGGAAAAACACAATCCTAACACAGAGTTCACCATGAGAAATCTCTTGATATCGGTACACAATCTCCTTCTTGGTGCTACAGATACTGTTGGTACCACGCTGAGGCACGCACTCCTAATATTACTGACATATCCTGAGGTACAAGGTCGGTAAATGCATTCAAGAGCCTTAAAACTTGTAAGCTATACATAGAATCCTGATGTATTAAATTTAACCTAGAAGTAGATTATGCTAACCTTTTATTCACTTTCAATTTAAACAGAATTTTAAATTTAATTAAAGGGACAGTCTACTCAAGAATTGTTATTGTTAAAAAAAGATAGATAATCCCTATAGTACCCATTCCCCAGCTTTGAATAACCAACACAGTTATATTAATATACTTTTAACCTCTGTGATTACTTTGTATCTAAGGGGCCCATTTATCAAGCTCTGTATGGAGCTTGAAGGGCCGTGTTTCTGGCGAGCCTCTAAAGACCGCTGCTCCATAACCTGTCCGCCTGCTCTGAGGAGGCGGACAGACATCGCCGGAAATCAACCCGATCGAATACGATCGGGTTGATTGACACCCCCTGCTAGCGGCCAATCTAGATTGGCCGCAAATCTGCAGGGGGCGGCGTTGCACCAGCAGTTCACAAGAGCTGCTGGTGCAATGCCGAATGCGGAGAGCGTATTGCTCTCCGCATTCAGCGATGTCTGTCGGACATGTTCCGCTGATCGGATCATGTCGGACAGACATTTGGTAAATAGGCCGCTAAGTCTTTGCAAACGGCCCCCTTATCTCAGTGCTAAATAATGTCTTGCATTTTAGCCAATCAGTTCTGAGTCATTCGTAACTACACTGGAGTGAGCACAGTGTTATGTATATGAAACATATTAACTAGCTCTGTGTTGCTGTGAAAAGCTAATAAAATGCACTTAGATAAAGGCAACCTGCATGGGGCTTTCAATCAGGCAGCTATTTAGAGCTTTAAAGGTTATAAGGTATATTAATACAGGTAGCCCTCAGTTTACACTGGGGTAAGGTTCCAGAAGGAATGGTTGTAAATCTAAACCGTTGTAAATTGAAACCTAGTTTTTAATGTAAGTCAATGGGAAGTGAGGGAGATAGGTTCCAGGCCCCTCTCAAAATTTTCATAAGTAACACCTAATACATTATTTTTAAAGCTTTGAAATGAAGACTTTAAATGCTAAACAGCATTATAAACCTAATAAAATAAGCACACAACACAGAATATATAATTAAACTAAGTTAAATGAACAAAAACATTTGCTAAACAGCATTATAAACCTAATAAAATAATCACACAACACAGACTTGCATTTTTCTGCAAACAGTTCTTTCTATGCATTCCAATCTGGACTGATTTATAGACAGTAAGATCTTGTTCCTTTAAAATCTGCTTGATAGCTCAATCTGGTTAAACTGATTAATTTCAGCTTGCTTGACTGCTCTGCAACACAAGCGGACAGCTCCACCTACTGGGTATTTTAATAAATGCACTGCTTCTCAATAGCAGTCACATGACTGGAAAAAAAGGTTGTTATTCTGAAACGGTGTAAATTGAACCGTTGTAAAACAAGGGCCACCTGTATAACAATGTTGCTTGTAAAAAGCTGGGGAATGGGTAGTAAATGGGTTATCTAACTTGTTAAACAATAAGGATTTTGGAGTAGACTGTCCTTTTATCCTTTTTGTTATACATTATGCAAAAAAATAATTTTAACATGCTTAGCTGTTGCCTTTTCATATACTGTACATGACAGAAATATTAATTATTATTTTTTTTCATTTAAAAAAAGGTTAATAAACTAATCTATGAAACATGTTCATAAAGAAAAAACATCTTAATGTTCATTAATGCAATTAAGCACTTCCATTTGTATACACAGCTTTGCAAGGGTCGGTTGCAAACGTGGAATATATAAGACAATCGTTAGCAACAATGAATTAATTCATTGTGATGTTGTCATTTCTGATTGGTTGCTTATTTTGGTTTCAGAATATTCCTTTAAAGGGACAGTCAACACTAAACTTGTTATTGATTAAAAAGTTAAAAAAAACACTTTTACTACCCATTCCCCAGCTTGGCACAACCAACATTGTTATATTAATATACTTTATAACATTTAAACCTCTAAATTTCTGCCTGTTTATAAGCCACAAGAGAAAGCCTCTTATCACATGCTTTTTTAGTAGCTTTTCACAACAGGAGACTGTTAGTTCATGTGGGCCTAGATAACATTGTGCTCACGCTCATGGGTTTTGCACTTGCTAAAATGTAAGTCAATAGATAATAAATAAAAAGTCATGTGATCTGGGGGCTGTCTGTAGAGGCTTAGATACAAGGTAATCACAGAGGTTAAAAGTATTTTAATAAAACCATGTTGGCTGTGCAAAACTGAGGAATGGGTAATAAACAGATTATCTATCTTTTTAAACAATAACAATTTTGAGTTGACTGTCCTTTAAAATGATCTTTTCCTTATACTGTATATATTCTTATGTTCAGCTATCCACATGTTCCAAAAAGATCACTGTAGTTTATCAGGCATCCTAACCTATTTAAGCACAAGTGCTTTGCCAGGATTGGAATCATTATTTTGCGGAAAAACGTTGCAATGACTTCCAGAGCTGAAGCAGCGCAGGTCTTAGCAAGACCGCTCTATTAACAAATGCCTCACTGTCGCAAAGCTGCTAAGCAATGCCAATTTAAAAAAATAACATTGCATATTGGTCTTTATGCCTGAAATGATTTAACTCAGATTTACAGCCTGATTCTCTAAAGCTTTTTTGGTCTGTTGAAATGATCTAAAATGTCTCCCCAGTACTGCAGTAGAAAGGCACATTTTAGCTTGGCAACTGTTTATGTTGCTACACAGGGTTCTGTTTGTGATAGAGAGGCACATATGTTACTCTATAATGCTAAAAAGAAAAAAAAAACAATAGTTTGCAAGATTTCTCTCCATGCTGGCAAGTCTTTGAATATGAGGCCTAGTCATCCTATGGCAAAATGTTGACCTGTAATATTGTACATTGCAGCCAAACTTCATGAGGAAATTGACCAGGTGATTGGAAGAAATAGACTTCCACTGCTGTCTGACCGGAGCCAGATGCCTTATACAGAAGCCGTGATCAATGAAGTCCAGAGATTTGCTGATATTTCTCCACTGAATGGCACGCATTCAGTGACAAAAGATGTCCAGTTCCGAGGATATACTATACCCAAAGTAAAATAATATCAAAGTAGTAGATATAGAATTTTGTTGAGCTACCAGTTCAAATGTTTCTCACACATAATTCCATATAATGCTGCATAAATATTCTCGTGGAAGTAATGGGCAATTATATAGCCATCAAGCCCACACAAATAGATACGTTTTATATAGTGTCCTGTAAACCTACATACAGATGGCCAGAATCTTTTATAAACAATATATTTACATATCTAGTAATAGCAAATGTATAATCATGTAGACGTTAGTCATAACTACAAAAAGCTAGTATGAAGCTAATTATCTCAAACCCTGTGAAAACACATCGGCTGGAGGCTGGATTCTTACTCACTAAAGTTTAATGCAGGGGAAGTCATAATTAAATGACATAAGCTCATTACAGTAAATAACAAACAATGTAACTGGAACAAGAAGTACTGTAATTCTGTAGCAATCCGGTAATATATGGTCAGACAGTAAGTTGAAAACAGGAAAACTGGAACAAGAGGTACTGCAATGCTTAAACAAACTGGTAAACTTTTGCAGATTGCTAAGCATACACTACAGTGAGCAAAAGAGGATGATACATAGGTATTCAAGCAATAGGAGTTTTCACAATAGCAGTGTCCAATAAGCACCGTCTGATAAATCAAATAGGTTTATACACATGCATTTAGGAATCAAGAGGTTACACTGTACTTATTTCTAATAGTCACAATCCAGTAAAGCATGAATGTTCATAAACAGGTTTTCAGGCAAGAAGTTAAAAGGCAAAGCAGCTAATGATATTCTGTAGCCAGCAGGGTCAAGTATATAACATGTAATTATATATACAATGTTCAGTTGTATAGCCAGTAATCTTATATGCATTCATGTAAATATGCCTATTACTGCTTAAAGGGACATGGCATCAAATATTTTTATTGCATGAATCAGATAGAGCATACAATTCTAAACATCTTTACAATTTACTTCTATTAACAATTTTGTTTAATTATCTTGGTATCCTTATAGAAGGAGCATTATTGCACTACCGCGAGTTAGCTGAACACATTGGTAAGCTAATAACAAGAGGCATATATGTGCAGCCACCAATCAGCAGCTAGTTGTTTAAAATTGTATGCTATTTTTGTATCATTAAATAAAGATTTTGGGTTTCATGTCTCTTCAATATAGAAGATATATATATATATCCAAAATTTTGTCATATATATTACAGTAATATAACCAGTAATCCTACAAACAGAGATGTGAGGAAACTAGTACAGGTGGCCCTCGTTTTACAACGGTTCAATTTACACCGTTTCAGAATAACAACTTTTTTTCCAGTCATGTGACTGCTATTGAAAAGCATTGAGAAGCAGTGCATTTATTAAAATAGCCAGTAGGTGGAGCTGTCCGCTTGTGTTGCAGCAAAGCCAAGCAAGCTGAAATTAATCAGTTTAACCAGACTTGAGCTATCGAGCAGATTTCAAAGGAACAAGATCTTCCTGTCTATAAATCAGTCCAGATTGGAATGCATAGAAAGAACTCTTTGCAGAAAAATGAAAGTGAAGTCTGTGTTGTGTGATTATTTTATTAGGTTTATAATGCTGTTTAGCAAAAAAAAATGTTCATTTAACTTAGTTTAATTATATATTCTGTGTTGTGTGATTATTTTATTAGGTTTATAATGCTGTTTAGCATTTAAAGTCTTCATTTCAAAGCTTTAAAAATAATGTATTAGTTGTTACTTATGACAATTTTGAGAGGTGCCTGGAACCTATCTCCCTCACTTCCCATTGACTTACATTATAAACTGGGTTTCAATTTACAACGGTTTCAATTTACAACCGTTCCTTCTGGAACCTAACCCCAGCGTAAACTGAGGGCTACATGTATATATAATGTAATTACTCATAGGCATTGTTGTAAAATATTGTATCACATAGCTAGGCCTCATATTAAGTGTGGTGTAAAGTTATGGAGACAATAGGCACTATGTACTAAAGAGGAACGGACAAGGTTCCTGGCTTGGGAATTTGTCCTCCTGCCTTCATGGCAAACAGCAGCGGACACTATGGGGCCGATTTATCAACCTCCATATGGAGCTTGATGCCCCTGTTTCCGTGTGAGCTTTCAGGCTCGTCGGAAACAGAAGTTTCTAAAGACCGCTGCTCCATAACTTGTCCGCCTGCTCTGAGGCCGCAGACCGAAATCAAGTAGCTAAAGTTCTTCTATTTTTTTTTAATTCTTAAGGGCACTGATGTTTTCCCATTGCTGTGTACCGTTCACCGTGACCCCAGCCAATTCTCTACACCGTACCAATTCAACCCCAACCACTTCTTAGATGAGAATGGTGGATTCAAAAAGAATGATGCCATGATGGCTTTTTCTGCAGGTAATATTCTTCATTAGTAATTATCCTCTGTAGATGTTTGTTTTTATTTCATTTACCAAGATTATGACAAAGCTGCTATTAACCAATTTTATTATATTTCTACAGGGAAGCGGAGATGTCCTGGAGAGGGCCTCGCTCTTATAGAGCTCTTTCTATTTCTGACCATCATCCTGCAAAACTTCACCTTAACTTCAAAGAAAAAGTTTACTGATGATGAAATTGCCCCAAAATTAACTGGATTTATAAACCACCCCATATCTTTTCAACTCTCTTTCGTGGCTCGATAATATTTTTGTCAACTTACAAAATAATGTCCTTTTTAATATATTTTAGATGTTTACCTATATATTTTATCATAATTCATTGATGTATTCTCTAACTATGGACTTTATTATTGATGAAATAATACAGAAATTAACATTTCTGTCTTTGTCCCTATTATAAATTAGGATAAATTATCGAGTATTTCAAAGGTACATAAAAGTGTAAAAAAATAGTGTTCTTGTGTTCCAGCACCAACTTCCAAATCTGAAAAATGTTAAATCAAGAAGTGATATCATTATTCCAACTTATAAAAATGTACCACACAATAAGACATTTTTTTTTTTTTTATATTTCTTTTATTGAGGTTTGAGGAATAATAACAAAACAAACGGAGTTCGCCACGCCAAAGGCACAAATACATTTTTCAGAACATAGAAAGAAGTATGCTCTTAATTACATATATATGATAATTAGGCAAATATAATGAAAACCTCTCTTTTTATAGTTATATTACCCTCCTAGGATTTAAATAGACCACTCTTGGACCTACCTGCTGCTGTAAAACATTTTTATTGGAGGGAAGTTAGTTTGGTCTATAGCCACTTTTGGGCATAGTAATATAAAAAACTAAGTGTAATATTCTTTGGGGATGTGACATTATTTTCTGGTATAGTAAACCTCTTTTCATAATGAGAACATATAGTTTTTTTTTTTTTTATATAAATTTTTATTTGAGGAAAACACAAAATACAAAAATATCATACAGATGAAACATTTTCAATGATACAGACAAAGGGAGAAAATAACAACTACTAGGGTAGTTTCAAAAATTTCAATATAAATGATATTCCAATGTTGCATGACATCTCAAAAAACATTTTCCTCAGTTTTATATTAATAAGGTACATAACAACAATTACTTAAGTAAGTGGGGATATATGCTCTCATAGGGTAGTCTCAAGAAGAGTAATGGGGTAAGGAGTGGAGAGAAGGATACGGAGAAAATATTGAGTCAGAAGGGTGAGTGAGAAGTAGGTGAGTTAAAAACTACAATTCTGACATTGTAGAAACTAGACTATATGTCTCCGGGTCCTAGTTTGGGTAGCTATGAGAGCATTACAATTAGAGAGAGAGTTACTATTTTTTAAATATGAAGAGCCCACTTATATGAGTGAAGGGAGAGGGATGCAGCGGGCAAAAGCCGCTCGTATTGGGGGATAAAAGGGCTTTAGGGAAGGGGAGTAGTGGGGGGTTAGGGTTGCTTAGATAATGAGCTTTTAATTAGGACGTGTCGTGGTGTAGAAAAAGAGATGCAGACCGTAGAGTGGGGAAAAGGAGGGAAGAAAAGGGAGAGCAGCAAAGTGTCCACAGGAATAACCAGTACTAGAAGAGGGAAGGTTAAGGTTGTTTACTGTAGTGTAATGTCTGTGGAGACTATTACAGGAAGAATTTCTGTAGTGTGGGGTCCTTACAGGAACTGATATGGGCCAGTCTAAGTGGAGGGAGGGAGGCAACATTAGTGTATGTGGAGAACTGAAGGAGGGGGGGGTGCCTGATTGGGGTTCTGCTTCACTTGACAGGCTAAAGTCAGGAAGGAAAAGGGAGAACTAAGGGCGACAATACTCATTAGGAGCAATAACTATTGGAGAAGAGAAATCTGTCTAATACTAACAGAGGAGAGTAAAATAAAACTAACCTGCATAACATTTCAAACATTATAACCATATCAAATAAAACGAGCTAAACTGGGTGAGGGTTCAGCTGTATAGTAGTATTATACGGAAGACTACAACAAGGAGTTTACTATATTTCTGAACCATGCAAGGATAGACTTATAAAATAACATCGTAGTAATACACACATCATGAAAACAGTTCTGTCTGGTGGGACCTGGTGTTATGTGAGTAATAACTTAGAGAGTTGGTGCTACTATATGAGAAATGGAGTGTGCATTAGTTGACTAGAGTCAAGCTGTTTAACTTAACGTGATATTCGGAGCGTGGAACAATGAGGGTAGGCTATGAGGGTTTTAGGCCCGAATATGGATATCTACCATTTTCCTGAAGATCCGATATGATTAATTAACAATTGTTTTCTATGGCGGATATTGAACAATGTCGAACAGACAATTAGAGGTTTGGGTAAGCTCTGTCGCATACATAACTGTCTCACTATATAGAAAGAGCAAAGTAAACTTTTAAGGCCTAAAGAGGAGTGTCCAGGACCAGTAGGTTGTTGGAACTAGGAAATGTATCATGTGGGGAGTACTTAGAGTGGGTTCCGAAGTGTAGGGGCGACTAAGATTACAAAAATATTCAGTCTATAGACTGACCGAATATGAGCTAAGAGATATCTCTAAGTATGGGGGTAAGAGTTGATTAGGCCTATTGTGTGCAGCTTAAGGTGGTTAGAAATAACAATACAGCATGAACTATAATATAATGAGAAACAAGGCATATAAACTAGGTGTCAAATGTCGAACATTAACAAATACAATTTACATTAACGTTACCCTTCCATCTTCTTCCAGTCTCTGTTAGTTGAGAGTTCCAGAGAGGTAAACAGTGTCATTCAAGGGGAGATCAGGGGAGGAAAAGTGGTGGGGACAAAATATGAGTATGATGGACAAGAGAGGGGTAGTCCAGCGGATATAGACCTAGCCGAATTTAGCAAGGTGCATCACAGTACATGGAAAATTGAGACCTTCTCTTCACAACTGAAGCTGATTCGGGGGTGGTGAAGATGGGGGTCCTCTCCTTGAAGATTGGAAACTGAAAACTTGGTGTTGAGGCCGCCAGGGGGCTGCAGTGGTATTGAGCTTCTTGGTGGTGTCCTGTGGGGCTGAAGGGATATTGTCAGCTGTGAGGAGTTTCAGAGACTGTAGAATCTGAAAACCTTGTTCAAGAGTGGTGATGGTGTATGAGGTGTCATTAAATTGAAAGAATATACGAACAGGAAAGCCCCATCTGTATTTAATGTTATTCTTACGAAGGCATTGAGTGACTTGGTGAAAAAGTCTTCTTCCAGATAGGGTGTGGGCCGAGAGGTCTGGGAAAACCTGTATGTCCTTAAATGAATCCTTCAAGGCTTTCTTCTGAAATGAAGCCCTGAGAACTCTTTCTTTAAAAGTGAAGTAATGTAATCGAACAATTACATCCCTGGGAGACCCCATGGGTGCATTCCGTGGTCTAAGGACCCTGTGAGCTCTGTCAATGAGGCTTTCCTGAGGGGAAGTAGGACCAAGCAACTCTGTGAAGAGAGATTGTAGATGGGCAGGTAATTCCGCTGGGGTGACTTCCTCAGATATACCCCTTATTCTGAGGTTGTTCCGGCGTGACCTATCTTCCTGGTCTGCTAATTTGGTCTCCAGACCTGATATCATTTCAACTAGCGATTGGGTATAACTTAACAGATTGGAATGGTCGACATGCAGATCCTCTTGTTTTTTTTCCAGAGAATCTGTTCTCTCTCCCAATAGTGAGATATCTCTCTTCAACTCGGAGACTGAGGCTTTGAGTTCTTGCTTTAAGGAAGCGTGGTGGGAGTCCATTTTGTTCGAGAGATCCTTGATGGATTCGAGGATAGTAGAAGAAGGGTGGGAGATTCTTTCTGTAGAAAGGGAGAGGGATCGAGGAGGTTCCTTGGCAAAGGTGGTGGGGTCTCTGGGGTCATCATCAGAAAGGTCCTGGTCAGATGTATTCTTGTATGAGAAATGATCTGAGAGAGTCCGTTTCGGTATGTCTCCACGTTTCGGTTTCTTTCTTTGTGAGTGAGCCATCTTACTCATGATAAATCCTACAAATCAGAGGCTCACTTGGGGAGGTTCTAATAATGAATTCAGTGATAGGTCGTGGAGCAAAAAGAGGATGTCAGGCACCCCCCAGGCGGTGGGGCCTAGCCTAGCATGAGGCAATGAGCTGCCTGTTAATAATCAATTGTGCAGGGTAGTAGTGGTCTCCCACTAGTACTAAATTATGCCTTCTCTAGATTCACTCGGATTTTGATTGAAGATGTTTTGTAAGAAACTTAAGTGCCAGGTGACTCTCTCCCCTGGGGGTTGCTCTCTGCCGAGCGAGTAAGGAGAAGGAAAATGTGGGGTATGACCCGTGGGCACAGTGGACCAACGGGAAAGGGAGGGGAGAGAGGTCAGAGATGTACAATGACAGTCAGTTTCACACTAGAGAGCAAAGGAGTAACCCAGCCAAGGCTTTGATAGGATATAGCTGCGAACAGTAAAAAAAAAAAAATAGCAAGGGGAGGCTAGTGGGGAGTTGAGAGGTCCCACAAGCGATAGGTCAGGTAATCCTTAAACCTCTATGTCAGAGTTATCACAGTTGGCAGTTCTCAATAGCTTTAAATATAGTCGTGTCTTCTGGGTAACAACTTTATAGGTGGAGGACACGACAGGTATGCTTCAATTGGCGTTGTAGGTTCTCAGTAAATACAGTCTTATAGTAGACAAAATTAACTAAAATCTCCCCCAATGTGATGCTGAGGGGTATTAAGAGAGTCAATATATCTGGGTAGGTGCTGCGGCAATTTCAAATGTGGTATGTTCTAGCCCTTGTCTGCAGGCACTGTTTACTGGTGCTAGTGACTTGTGGGAATGAGCAGATTTATAATTAAATCACAGTGAGACAGTATAGGGCAAAACGATGTATGGAGTCTCACACCAGCCGGCTTATAGAGCAGAGAGATTCCAACTACCTCTATAGTAGTATCTTTGGGAAACCTGTGTCTTTTATCCTGTTCTCTTTTTCCCTTTTTTACCTTAGGGCAGATATATAATTCTCAGTTGTGTGTATAGTGTAGGTTTACCACACGTGGGGGCAGCTTACCCTTGAGGCCGGGACCGCTACGTTTCCTGAAAGTCCCTCTATCTGGAGAGTCAAGTTGAGGGGTCCGGCAGCTGGAAAGGTGCACTTTGGCCTCAGTTGCGACACACCGCGTGTCTGATGGAGTGGAGGAGAGGAGACAGGCCGTTGCGCTGCGTCGGGTTATGTTGGCACACCCGACTGAGCAGCGATAGAGAGAGGGCTGCCTTCCGATGAGGACAAGTAGCTGCTGAAAGGCTGTGCAGAGTCAGCAAAGGAGACCGGGAGGTGTAAGTACTGCCCGTGGAGTAGATGTGTCGGCTGTAGTCCGAGAGCGGTATGACCGGAGGCCTGAGATCAGTCTGGGCTCCTGGGCGCAGTAAATCCGGAAATTTGTTAAAGAGAGCACCACATGAAAGTGTGGCGCAGTAGAAAATTTCCCAGGTAGGCTAGGATAATTAGAGGTCTGGAGTAAAGTCCGATCTTGAAATTTACAGAAAGGTAGTCCCAAGGAGTTAGGGAAGTGAAATGTGATAAACAAAAAAAGGTTTTAAAGGTTTTAGAGGGTACAAAGAAAGAAAAAAACAAAATTGGTCTGCAGAGCTCTTCTGTAATGCGACCACTCGCTATGATGGCAAACTCCGCCCCCCTCGAGAACATATAGTTTAACGACACTTGTATAATGTAAATTATATTAGAATTATCTATGGGATATTATAACTTAAACATGAACTAGAAGCACCGAAGCAACAACAAAGGAATGGCTGTTTGCTTCCATCTGTTCAATGCCTCCCGTTAGGTAACAACAAAACCACAATGTAAAGTAATTGGCTAACTCTAAAGGAAAGAGATTAGGGGGCTAATGTGTCCCTCAAATTGATGAGGATAAGGATTAGACATGTGCGATTCGATTCGGTCCAAATCGAAATTCGGACAAATTTGTCGAATTCGGAGATTCGGATCGATTCGAATTTCCGAATTGCGGTAGTGCCGAATCTACCGAATAAATCCGAATCGATTCAAATTTATTCGGTAGATTTCGGATGGATTCGGATGGCTGTGTATTACACTAGTATTGTACAGTATACTAGTGTAATACACAGCATATCCCCTTAACACTTACCGAAATCCCGAAATTCCGAATCGATTCGAACCAAATCGAACCGAATGGAACCAATTTTTTTTTTACGAATCCGAAAGAATCCAAATGAATCCAAAACGAATTAATTCGATTTCTTCCAAATTCGAATCGATCCGAACCAAAATTCTAATCGGTCCGAATCGATCCGATCCGAACCGAACCGAATTTTTCAATGCTGCACATGTCTAATAAGGATTAAATGTAGAGGTCAGACTATTTTGGCCCTTAGCGGTACCTTTGTAGTGTCCTGTTTACCTTACTGATATACTGTCAGTATATAAACCAATCTAGTGTGAAATGTTTGGTAGGTCCCTTTTTTGGTAATTTTTATCTAACAAATGTATCTAGTGATTTTATTGATATGAGGGGTCTACTTTATGATTCCCCAACAGCAACTGGAACTATGGTTGCCATGTCCCTCCGGCTGCAAGAGACACAGCTAAAGCTATTCTTACTTTCTCTAGGGGTGTTTATAGAGCTCACATGTAAAGATGTTGTTATTAGCTGGCACAGTATATTAGGGCACAAAGTAGAGACTAGGAGGAGCAACTGATATTTTCCAACCTCAATTAAGTATACTGCATGGTATCCTTTGTATTATAGATAGTATATAGTAGGGCGTTAATATAGTCTGATAATATGATACTCATTTCCTGACTGTGTCTTAATATAGGCAGGATACTAAATATAAAAAGTCACAGTCAAAGGATATTGCTTAGCAGCAAATTAACTGTAACAGATAGAGCAAAAGAGTGTCATGTCTGCTTTAAACATGTCTATAGGTGACATATGTATAGTTAAGTAATTCTCTTCCTTAGGGCTGATATGAGTGTTAGTGTCATCAAGTAGTTATTATGCTCCTCACTGAAAACATAACGTATGAAGCTTTCAAACTTACAATCAATATATAGGGTGCCATGTACTAAGGCGTCAAATTTTTCGCACAGACCGTATCGAATTAACCCGCCGGCATTCGCACCATGCGGATAGAACTTCGTTACATGAATGTACTAAAAACCAAGCCGTAAAATTTTGCGTCTATTGTGTCTCGAAGACAATCGGATTATTGATAACTTTGAAGCTTCATTCAGCGTGAAAGAGCAAAGTTACGAAGCAGTCTGCGACCTAATTGGTTTAGTTCTTCACCCACGTGACCATCTAGGTGTCATAATCGTCAGACAAGCGGCAACGTCTGGCTGCTGACATGTATAAGAATGTGCATTTTCCCAGAAATCTTAGAATATTGTTTATTTACTTTTCGGTATTCACTTTGAGAAGATGGCTTGCTCCGGAGATTCAGCTACTTCTAAGAAGACTCGCAACCCTAATTTCTCTCATCAACAGAATGTTGTACTTGTTGATCTAGTACTCGAATATTATGACAATATTTATGGTAGTCGAGTCAAGCAAACCCCCGGTGCTAGTAAGAAGTTTATTTGGGAAAAAATTAGTGACGCAGTGAGTGCTCAAGGACCAACTTAAAAAGATATTGACTCCTGCAAAAAAAGGTTCAACGATATAAAGCGTCAAACTAAATCCAAAATTGCCAAAGAAAAGCAATATGCACAAGGTACTGGAGGTGGACAACCTTATGTTGCAGATTTGACTGACTTTGAAAGAAAAGTTTTACAGAGGCTTGGCACGGAGGTCATTGAGGGCATAACCGATGACTGTGATAGCGATATTCGAGGTAATTATAAATTAATCTCCAAATTAATATTTATATTGTTTAATAGTCTGCACCAAAAATGTGTCTCTTACGTTAATGTATTATGTATATGTATTATAAAATTTCTTCCTCGTAATTGAATCAATCGGAAAAGAAACATGTGTAAAAGTGTCTCCATCTTCATTCAGTGATCCAAAAACCAATAATGATACAATAGTAGTCTAGTCCTTTCACTTAAGTACTTCAACCTGGCGTCAGGTTGATACCCCCTATAGTTTTCTATTGTATTCGCTACCTAAATGGTCGCAAAGCAAATCACGCAAAGTTACAGTGAAATTTGGAGCGGGCGGATTAGTTGTAACATTCATAATTTCCGATTAAAACAAATTTACGTGCGATCGAACATGTAGTAAGTGGAAAAAGGCTTAGGAACGATCAGTTGCGTAAAATTACGATAGCTGATGAAAAATAGTGGTTTTTCTATTCGATCGCAGATTGGTAAATACGAGATGCAGATCGTGAGCGAATTTTGACGCGGAAATACAGACGGACGGTCACTTCAAAGCTTAGTACATGGTGCCCATAGTGGCATAGCAACACAGAATAATAGCACAAAACTAGTTTCTTAATACTGTCAACAGGCTGAGTAACTTTCCAATTGTCTGACCTAACATCTTCATTATTAGATACTCATTTAACTGTGATTCAAGCACACACAAAAATACTGCTCCTAACATCAACAAAATACCAGATCGGGGGAGATAATACAATAAGTAGGTCCAGGCAACAAAAGTAGGAAGCCTAGACTCCAGACCATCCTATAATATTCCCAAAAAGTTACTGATCTTAGGTGTGGGGTCAGTCTCAAGTCTTTTCAATAACCAGTGTTCTGTGTTAGCTGGTGAATATTGGGGTGATGCAAACTAAGCATTAGAGAGGAAGCAATTTGGGTGGTTGAATGTTATGGCAGTTTGTGTTGATGTTACATATTATAATACCAGTTAAACTGCCGATGATTGTGTGCTGTAGAGAAAATTCAGCCTATTCAAGCTTTAAACTGAATCTGTGCAGTAGAACAACTACTTTTGGAGACGTGTGAGGCTTTATCTAGCATCAGAGTCTTAGGACCTAGTTCAAATTTTGCTATTCTCACCAGTTCGTTGCTATCGATGTAAAGTCTCTGCAGCTCAAAAAGAAGTTGCCAATCCTTTGTGACATCAATTTTGTAGATCCTCACATTTCTATAGCACTGCGATGGGTCTATTCCAGGGTTATCTCTGACTCTGTTGAGCTCTGCTTGCGCATGATCAGCCAACCATGCACTATCACCTGGGAATATAATCTGCCGTGATGTTACTAGGCCATGTTGGCGCCTCTGTGCTTCTTTCTCTTATAGATCACGCCACACCAGGATGACCGTCCTATGACAGAGAGCTGCCTTCTTTCTTTTGGATTATTCTTTGTGTGGACATTTTTGTTATTTGATTATACTAATATCATCTGGGTCCACTTGTGAGCATATCATCTCTAATAATCTGATATAAGTGTGCTAGGTTTATTGTATATTCTCTTAATTATCTGTATATATCTGCTTACTGTTTGCTGCTTATTGTTAGCGCCCCCTAGGAGTGTGGTGTATGTTTTATATGCACCACCCTCCTTATATCTTTTTTTATCACATTTGCTTGGTCACGACTAGGGGAGCTGCTTCTCATTGTATAGTGTTCTTATTGTAGTATATATTTATCTTTCCACTGTTCTAGTCCTGTAGGGCATATAGCCTAATAGACAAAACACTGATATTTTTAATATCTTTCCTATATTGGGGCTAAATTAACATCACTATGTTGTCTTGCTCTGAAAGAGCAAATAGAAGGGTTAATGTCGAACAATCAGGCTCTGGTACACTTAACCCACCACTGTCTCTCCAGTCTGCTTTTAACAAACTTGAAAATTTACTTAAAACTGAACACCGCCATTGGTGGGATTTGGACACACTTAAGAAATACAAAAGTAAAAACCAAATCCCTAGGGGGCTTAGAATGTTCAAAAACTGCTCTTTTAAAAACAATGAAGAAGTAATTAAAGAATGGGAAAATGCCTTAAATACATGTTCCTTGACCCTTATGGATATACTTATTAAACATAGGCAAGTTTTGGTAAATGAAGTAGGACAGGAAATTGACAATTTACAAAAGGACATAGATATACACAAATCACTTCCTCAATTTGAAGAATTGAGAAAAAACACGTATGATAAAGCAGATAAGTATCAGGAACAAATTATTGCTAACAAAAATAAAAAGATGGAGAGAGACAATGAGGATTACACCAAAGGTCAGGTTTTCACTTACAATCGTATTCAACGTACATCCAGATCACACATATCTACCCATAATGATAGAGGTTATAACAACGGAGGTGGGCAACAATCAGGAGATAGGAGACAATATGGATCCCGACATCAATATATGGGTGGAGACAGAATAAAACCAGAGAATAGAAATTTCACCTGGAGACAGAATAATCATATGCAGGACACATATACACCTGATAATAAGGTATATTATTCTGATCAATCATCATCATCCTATCAGACACAGAGAGAAGTTAACCAGCCTAATTTTAGGAGCAGAGACTCTACTTCTACTTCCAATACACACTTTAACAAACATGATAGGTCTCCACATATAAGAGCACCATCTTTTTCTAATGACAATAGCTCTCCACATGCAAGAGTACCTTATTTTTCTAATGACAACAGATCATCAAATAGAGCATTGGGATACCAAGATACAGATCAGAGATCACAAGTGCCCAATTTTGTACATCAGAATAGATATCAGGCACTACAAAATGCTGACAACGAACCGACCACTAGTACAAGTAGTTCTAATATGCCTTTTTTAGGGGGGGGGGGGCGGTTCAACCAGGAACCTCCGGTGTGGCACGGTCCTATGGGACCGGTATATCCTCAAAGACAAAAAAGACGACTCGTAAACGAGGAACCAGAGGGAAATCAATCACCCGCAAAAAAGAGAAATTAGAGATATACAAAAAAGGAATTTTTAATCTCTCATCGCATACTTTAAGCGATGATGAGATTAGAGTACTAGGTAGGGGTCTGTCTTTCAGCCCTTCTAATAACTTTCACATCTACGAATTATTCGTGGATGTTAACAGTTATGTTAGGAAATTATCCCTGCAAAAATATTTTGCAGACAAAAAACTTAAAAATGATAATTTGAGACCCATAACTACTGATCATATGGATTCCCATTTGAGCGAGGGTTGTTTCACTTATGAACCCTGCATGCTCATGGAAGACCTCTTTGATGAGTATATTCACACTAACCTAAGGCCTAAATCTAGCTTTATGCCTCCAAGGAATAATGGTAACCATATAGAGATCTTCTCTAATCTTGTTATGGCAGATCTTGAAAAATTAGCAAAAAAACAGAAAAAATTGAGATATAAAAATAACCTTAACCATAAGGAAAGACAAGCCCTCAATAGTCTGATGAATAGATCTGATCTGGTCATCAGACAGGCGGACAAGGGTGGGGGAATAGTCCTGCAAAATATGCAGGACTATCTTACAGAGGCTGATCGGATCTTGAATGATAAGGAATATTACAAAATCCTACATGGAGACCCCACTTTGGCATTTTTAGAATCATTACAAGAACTTCTACAGAAGGGCTTGGACATGGGTATTTTAAACAAAAATGAAAGAGACTATTGTCTCCCTAAATACCCCTGTACTGCTTTTTACTACTATCTGCCAAAAGTGCACAAAGACCCATTCAGACCTCAGGGTAGACCTATTATTGCGGGTATAGGGAGTCTTACGGACTCTCTATCCGCTTATATCGACCATTTTTTACAGAAATTTGTAATCTCGCTACCATCTTTCATAAGAGATTCATCCGATTTGATTACTAAATTAAATGAATGTGTCTTGGATGATGATTGTTGGTGGGTCACCTGCGATGTGGGGTCTCTGTATTCTAACATCCAGCACGAGTTGGGCATTAGGGCTGTACGTTCCTACCTTGTACAAGATATTTATATGCCCACTGAACAAGTTGAGTTTCTCCTTCAACTCATAAAATTCATTTTAGAGCATAACTATTTTCTCTATCAGAGTAAATACTACCTCCAAATTAAGGGCACGGCCATGGGCACCAGGTTCGCCCCGAGTTTCGCAAATTTGTTCATGGGCAACTTTGAGCAGATTTATATCTACGAGTTGCAATTCGCGGCGAACCTGGTGTTCTATGGCCGCTATATAGATGACCTTATTTTTTTATTCAAAGGGTCTGAAGAGGACATACATAAGTTTATTGATCATCTTAACCACAACAATTTTGGTATATCTTTCACTCAGAATATCCAGCGGCAAGAAATTGATTTTCTTGACTTAGTTCTGAGTAAAACTACTGATGGTAAAGTGGGGTCTAAAACCTTTTTTAAGACTGTTGACTGCAACAGCTTTCTGCATTATGAAAGCAATCACTATAAGAGCTGGAAGCTAAATGTCCCATATGGGCAATTTAGAAGAATAAGGAGGAATTGTTCCCAAATAGAGGACTATGATATCCAAGCAAGGGTTATTGGAGACAGATTCCTAGAAAAGGGCTACCCGGTAGATCTGATAAATCATGAGATCAATAGGGTTAGGGAGGAGGATAGATCAAGTTATTTTAAAATTAATAAAAACAAAAAATCTAAAGATCAAATAGGCTTCAAAGAAATAAATCCCCCGTTATTTATCACTAGATATAATTCAAACTATATGGCAATTAATAAAATTCTTAATAAACACTGGTCTATCCTCACTGATGATTCCACTCTGAGGAATATTATAGGGACCAAACCAAAAGTTGTATATAGAAGAGCACTTACGCTCAAGACCGTTCTAGCACCCAGTAAGATTGTAAGAAACAAATTCATTGTAAACAACAATGTAGGCTCCAACATCTTTAATGTTGGGTCTTTAATTAAAAAGAATATAGTCTCCAAATGTTATAGGAAACGCTGTGGCATGTGCAGCAATATTTGTCATAGGACTTCTAGTTTTAGATCCTCGAATACGGGTGAAATTTTTAAAATTAAGAGTCACATGACATGTGAAACTTCTTTTGTGATATATCTCCTTGACTGTAAATGTGGAGCCCAGTATGTAGGCCGCACCTGCAGAAAGGTAAAAAAACGATGGGGAGAGCACTCCTATAACATTAAGAAAAAAGCCAAATCTCACAGCGTCTCCAGACATTGTTTATCTCATCACAAAAAAGATAAGAACCCTATCAAAATAACACCTATTGAAATGATTTCAAAATCTTGTCCCAATGCTCTAATGACCCTTAGGAGAAGAGAGACATTTTGGATTAAAAGATTAGGTACTCTCCAACCAGATGGGCTCAATGAGAACCTTGATATGGCAGCATTCTGAATACCAATATTTTTTTTTTTTTGTTGGCCTCTAATAGGCTAGGTCACATCGACACTTTTTCACACCAATATCACATCACACATAGATAGGGGTTGCTGATTGTTTTTGCATTATCCTACACAGTGGTTGTTTAGTATTTCGCCATGTGTAACAATTTTTTTTTTTTTTTTTTTTTATTATATATTTTTTTCTTACATTAGCGGTATAGCACTTTAATATTATTATTACTTATAAGATTACCATGATCAGGTGACTTATTTATAGGATACAAGGGTATCTTTATGTTGGACCAATGATTACACATATCTATATATATACTTCTGCACGTCATTTAGATATAGCTTTAGGTTTTGATTACATTCCACACTTTATTCTTGGCTTATCATTTTTATTATATATTACAAATATTTTGTTAGTACATTTATATTAAATATAGGTACATACATTTTGCATATATGATATCACAGATAGGGTTTAACATTAGTTAGTCATTGTGTAATTTTTTTTTTTAATTTTTTTTTTTCTACTTACATTAGCGGTATAGCACTTTAATATTATTATTACTTATAAGATTACCATGATCAGATGACTTATTTATAGGATGCAAGGGTATCTTTATGTTGGACCAATGATTACACATATTTATATATATATACTTTCTGCACGTCATTTAGATATAGCTTTAGGTTTTGATTACATTCCACACTTTATTCTTGGCTTATCATTTTTATTATATATTATAAATATCTTGCTAGTACATTTATATTAAATATAGGTACATACATTTTGCATATATGATATCACAGATAGGGTTTAACATTAGTTAGTCATTGTGTCATTTTTTTAAATTTTTTTTGAGATTCCCTCATAGTAAATGTATTTATATATTCACGTTGACACATCGGGGCCCATTTATCAAAGGGCTTGCGGACCTGATCCGACACTGCGGATCAGGTTCGCAAGACCTCGCTAAATGCGGAGAGCAATACGCTCTCCACATTTAACATTGCACCAGCAGCTCACAAGAGCTGCTGGTGCAACGCCGCCCCCTGCTGACTCGCGGCCAATCGGCCGCCAGTAGGGAGCTGTCAATCAACCCGATCGTATTCGATCGGGTTGATTTCCGGCGGTTCCTGTCCGCCTGCTCAGAGCAGGCGGACAGGGTTATGAAGCAGCGGTCTTTAGACCGCTGCTTCATAACTTGTGTTTCTGGCGAGTCTGAAGACTCGCCAGAAACACGGCCCTTCAAGCTCCATACGGAGCTTGATAAATGGGCCTGATCTAGTATTAATTACTTGTTATAGGTTATTCTTATTTGAGATTTGCTCAAAATGGTTTGTGTTACATATGAGAGCTTTTTTGTTAGGGCAGAGAAATAAATGTCACACTTTAAAGGAGGGTACAATGTAGATATAATACCAATTAAGGTCTATAATACTAAAGGAAAAATATAGATCTATTGTGATATAAAACATACATGTGGTCAGGCATATTATGTGATTATATGTAGAATAGAGACTTTTAAAATACATGTATCCTGCTTATGTTTTTTATGGGGGTATATTATATTGTTGTACATATTTTGATTATTTTATTTTGAGGTGTATAACAAATGTTTTTATTGTGATTGTTATATTACTGTTTTCCATTTTTTATTTTTTAATCCTAATTTGAAGGGTTACAAGGTTATTGCTATTGTCTATTTGGGTATGGCAATGGTATGGAGGTTAATACAGAGATATCTATTCTTATTTGGGATTTGCTCAAAATGGTTTGTGTTACATATGAGAGCTTTGTATATAGAGGTTTCCATGCCTACCAACTGCTGACCTGTGCAACAGGTGTTCACACTTTAGAAATTAATTAGCCTATCAGATTTAGTTTTATGTGTTCTATTGTCTTTATAAAGCAAGTGTTGTTAACATTTTAACATAGCCTGAGGAAACAGCCTGTGGTGGCTGAGAAACATGTTGCTGTTTTTAAAATAAAAGTTTTTAAATATACACTTGCTTTATCACAATTATTCTGCTCCTGTTTGGGGGCAGAGTGTGTGTGCTAGTTCTATCTTCCAAAGTGGTGGATTTCTGCATCCTGCAAATTGGATTCCACAGTCCACTGGGCGGCTGAGAGGTCCCAGTACTGCTGATATTGCACCTGGTGGTGCTTTGTTTCCTGTAAGTACAACCTTGAATCCTTTTTTATCTGGTGTACAAACGTTACTGGGCTATGTGTGTGCCTTTTTTGCCCTTATAGGCATCATAGGATAGGCCCTCGCCAAGGATCATCTCTATCTGGCTGGAGACACCAGTGAGCTGGACCACTGTTTGATGTTCCAGGCTGCCACAATAGCACCATTTGGGTGCGCTACGCTTGTGAGTATATTTCCTATCCTGCTGATGTTTTGTATCTGACTGCTGTGACGTTACTAGGCCATGTTGGCGCCTCTGTGCTTCTTTCTCTTATCTCTGACTCTGTTGAGCTCTGCTTGCGCATGATCAGCCAACCATGCACTATCACCTGGGAATATAATCTGCGCTACGTGAGAGGTCTCCCTTATACACAAGGCATGGCCTGTTATTACCAAGCGCTTCCGGTCATCTGGGCATAACAGCCGCTCTAAGAGTGGGTCCTTCCTGAAGGGTACTCGCCACCATTTCTTAGCAGTTATGGAAGCCGGTTCCTTTAATGTAAGTAAGGGCACATCACATGGTAGATTTGCAGCTTCCAGATCAAGAGTCGTTTTCTCTTTTGGCTCGCAACTAGTGGCAGCCGGTTGTTTAGGGTTCTGGTATATGGAGGCCAAGTTTGCGCCAAGTTCGCTTCTGAGATCTTGGAAAAATATAGATAGCTGTTCCTGTACTTTATGTTCCCATATTTCTACTGCCTTCAGCATGTCACATCCATTGCTGCTGGTGACCTGGATAGTCATTGTGTAGGTTGAGTGATGGTCTGTTTAGAGGTTGTAGTTCTGTAGCAGAAATGGCTGTCTGACCTGAGTTATCAGGGAAATAAGGGAAGGCAGATGAAGATCCAGGCCGTTACCAGGCCTCCTTTGCATACTTAATTTTTTTAGGTTTGCCGGGCATAGATTTTACACCAGAGTTATACTCTTCTGTTCTGCAGGGCTTGCTTTATAACTTGTAATTGAAGAAGAGTTTTGATTGTAGAGTTAGTGGGGGATAAACCACGGATTTTTCCATCCCAGTAGTCAGCCGAAATCAAAAGGCAGTCATCTTGGTCGATGGTCGGACATGCCCCCCCACACAATAAGACATTTAGTTTCCAGATGGTCACTGTAAAATATAGATGTAAATATTAATGTGACTTTATTTTGTGTGAAATTGTATTTAGGAAGGTTCTGTGATAACTTCATATGTTCTAATAGACATGAAGTCATAACTTGTAGCATCACATCTAAAAAGGGTATATAGTCATAATCAACTATAAAATGAAGTGATAGATAATTTTGACTTCATATTGCTTGGATCCTTATCTCTAGGCATATAGAACCAAAAATGTTTATTAGCTGAACACTTTGGGTAGGTCAATGGCAATAGTCAAATTTGGTCGGCAAACAATCCCCATTAGCTATCAGCATTGCAATGTTTCTCTTGAGTATATATACTTTTTCTTATTTTATTCAGATGAATCCTAATAAGGAGAGAAAGAGAGGCGCCACATATGGTGATATTGTTCGGATTAGCAAACCAAACAAAACAAAGGAGTTGGACTGAGCCCCTAAGGGTGGCTACTCACAAGATGTAGCGGCACAACCAGAGTGCCTAGCTGGACGGCACGGGACTAAAGAGTCGCCTGGAGCGTCGTACGCCAAATCACTTGGTGGGAAAAGTCCAATCAAGGATGCAATGGAGCAGACCAATCACCGGTAGTGCACAAGATGACAGGAAGCAGACTGGGCGTCCCAATGTGACTGGGATAGAAGACACACACTGAAACGATCCTCCGTTATTGATAATAAAAACAGAGCAAATAGGATAAAAAACAATGTGTAAACTTTATTGGCAAACACACTGACACAGCAACGTGTTTCTCAGCAGAACATGCAGTTTCACCAGGCTGTATAAAATATAACAACTACTTGCTCCATATATTTTTGGCAGATAAAATAACTTGGTAATGGTAAGTTGATAGTATATAACAATGCATAAACCTAGATGTACCTTGATGGTAGCATAGACATACATTGAGGATATCAATTATTAACAAATGCAACCCCAATCGAACAAATACAAATGACACAATCTTGCAAGAATAACCTAGGGGTATGCCTATGTGGTGTAACTCCATGATAGTAATAGAAATAGATAGACGGTCAATTTATATAGTCCGTCAGACCATCCCATTAAGGGAAAAAAATAATAATAACCTCTCTAATATTGGTGGGGAGAGCCAAAGCCTATACTACAGCTAAAAAGCTCATGGCTAATTCAAGAATATAATATATATATATATATACCAACCAAAAAAATGTGCACTCTCAGGTCTTTTTTAATGAAGTTAACAAATTACTTTATTTGGAACGTTTTCGGGGATCTAGTCCCCTTCGTCAGCATAATTAAGTGATGAACACAACAAAATATTTATAGTGTAAAACTCATACCAAGCTTGAAGTGTGGCACCAAACATCCGCCCTGGAACGCAGCTTGCGTTCCACTGACTCGTAAGACCGGAAGTCATACAAACGTCACTTCCGGTTATGTGATCCATTATGTTACAGGCTGAAAATCAGCGAATATCTCAATTTAAATAGTGTATTTTAAATGTCATAATTACTACAGTGAGAACAAATATATACCCTCCCTAATTCAAAGTGTGATTACAAAGCTAAGTGTACAGACATATTTACGGCTTATTGTTGCCATGGTTACATGTACACAAATGGCGATATGTGCAAGAAGCATGTGTTGGCATATTAGGAAAACAATTAAAGGGACACTGAACCCAAAAGTTTTCTTTCGTGATTCAGATAGAGCATGCAATTTTAAGCAACTTTCTAATTTACTCCTATTATCAATTTTTCTTCATTTTCTTGCTATCTTTATTTGAAAAAGAAGGCATCTAAGCTTTTTTCGGGGTTCAGAACTCTGGACAGCACTTTTTTATTGGTGGATGAATTTATCCACCAATCAGCAAGGACAACCCAGGTTGTTCACCAAAAATGGGCTGGCATCTAAACTTACATTCTTGCATTTAAAATAAAGATACCAAGAGAATGAAGAAAATTTGATAATAGGAGTAAATTAGAAAGTTGCTTAAAATGTCATGCTCTATCTGAATCATGAAAGAAAAAATATGGGTACAGTGTCCCTTTAAGTTTGAATATTTGCAAGGTCCTATGCTAACATGCCTTCTCATATGTACTGTTATAATAAAAAAAACATATATACAAATAATGATAGATATATATACACACATAATGATGTACACAATTGGCAAACATTAGGCTGCCTGTCAACGACCTACAAAGTCTCATGTTATCTTGCCCTTTTGTGCCTACATCCTATCCATCATAAATGCTTAATACATATCAAAACTGATCCTCAGTCGGATTTATGTATTAGGGGTTGTGGCTTTACCCTATACATCACTGGTCACAAACAAATTAAAAATAGGATCAGAAACATATGTAATACACCTAAGGACTGTATTTTCATATTTATGATATTCAAATTCTGCTACAATTAGGGTCACAGATTTCTGTGCTGCATTATTATGGATCATATCCAATATAGATGACTCAATCTCTCCCTGTGATCGTTGTTCAGCTGTTATATACACCTTATTCTAAACATTTCAGAAACTAGGTCAAGACATAATAAGCTCTATACCAAGACATTCCAGGATTAGCTGAAACTACATATAATTGTGATATGTCCATACTTTTATCTCTCTATAAATCGAGTGTCAAAGCTCTTCCCTCTTGCAGTCAAGGTACCAATCTGATGTGTAATAACTGGGTAACCACTCTTAGACTGCCAGACTTCCACTAACCAAAAGGGATACTAAATATTCCCTATGGTCCGTGCTGCGAGAAAACGGTAGGAGAAGGCACCAACAAGTGGGACCCCCACCCTACACCAACTACACAGAGTCATAGTGTCACAGGGATGTACCCCAAGTATGTAACACACTCTGATGGAACTACAAGAGAACTTTAAAGTACGGTACTGTGTTTAAACCACCTGGGTAGATCATGCCCAACCGGTACATCCATTGTGCTTCCTGCTGTAACAATATTTTATTCCGATTACCCCCCCTGTCCAGAGGGGGGACGTGATCTATGAGGGTGTATCTAATAGATGATACTGAATGGTTTTCCATCGCACAGTGCCTCGCTATGGGTTGGTCAGAGTCCCCATTCCGGAGTGCCAGCCTAATGGCATGTCTGTGATTCGCCATCCTCTCTCTGAGGGTCCCTGACACTTCAAGCTTGGTATGAGTTTTACACTATAAATATTTTGTTGTGTTCATCACTTAATTATGCTGACAAAGGGGACTAGATCCACGAAAACTTTCCAAATAAAGTAATTTGTTTACTTCACTAAAAAAGACCTGAGAGTGCACCTTTTTTTGGTTGGTATATTGCATTTCAAGTTTGTACCCAGGTGGTTGTCAAGTGGTGGGTTATGCTGGTAATTAGATGATTATATATATATATATATATATATATATATATATATATATAACCCACTAGGTTGGCGTGCACTCTCTTGCTGTATTCTACTAGTCCAGGATAGGTTAGGTTAAACGAGACCAAACAAAATGGTAGAACAGAAAAACAGTGCCCAATCATTGGTGAATGATTAATTGTGTATAGAAATTTTGGCAAACGGTATCAAAATATACATAAGTATATAGACAAATAAAGGAGATAAGGGATTAAAGGCACTCTACAAGGAATATTGTTGTACCCCAAAGTCACTAATAATTCTAAATGGGAAGTCTATATGGCTGATGATAAACTAATATAAAAATAAGAACAAAAATATACAAAAATACTGGCTTACTATATGAATGACAACCTTTACATATTTGCAAATTTGTATCGTGGATCAGACTATAGGGAGAACAACCGGAATCCAGAGGTGCCAGAGAAGAATGTTTATTGGAAAGCTGCCAAGTAAATATTAAGAAAGATTAAGACCGGCAGGATGCATACTCTTAAGCACATGGATCCAGTAGGTCTCCCTCTGTCTTAGCCTAAAAAAACGATTATAAAGATGCGATTGTGGAATAAACTCTATAGGTGTGAAGGAATAGCAATTTAAGTTGCCATTATGTTTGAGATTACAATGTCTTAGGACACTGTGATTTTTGTAATTATTTTTAATATTACATTGGTGTTCAGACCATCTAATGCTAACTCTACAGGTACGCCCAATATATTGTACTCCACATAAACAAGTGAGGAGATAAACAACATATTTGGAAGAACAAGATATATGACCCAAAATAAGTAATTGCGGCTAGTGACACTAGATTTAAAAGTCTTGTTATTGTGTATAATGTGGTCACATAATTTACATCTCCTGACATTACATTTATAACTGCCATAGGAGGTCAGAGGTGACTTAATATTAGTGGGGACTACATTCTTTTTGTTCCTAACAATCTTGCTGGGAGCTAATATATTATACTCCACAAAAACAAGTGAGGAGATAAACAACATATTTGGAAGAACAAGATATATGACCCAAAATAGAGTAATTGCGGCCAGTGACAATAGATTTAAAAGCCTTGTTATTGTGTATAATGTGGTCACATAATTTACATCTCCTGACATTACATTTATAACTGCCGTAGGAGGTCAGAGGTGACTTAATATTAGCGGGGACTACATTATTTTTGTTTCTAACAATCTTGCTGGGAGCTAAAATGGTTTTCAAATTGGGAGCTTTTTTATAGACCACTTTTGGTTTGTTTCCTATTAGATTACCCAAAATCAGGTCCTTGGTCAGGATACCCCAATATTTGGTAATAGCATTCTTTATTAGTTGATGGTTACTATTATATTGGGTAATGAAAAGGGGATATTTTTCTATAATTTCTAGTGCAGTTGTGTCCTTTTTGTTGTTTTTATTTTTAGAGTTCATAGAATAATTGTTCCTGTCATCAGATTTAGCTCTTAGGTAGCCATCATTGATGATGCGTAACAGGTATTTCTTTTCAGCGAAACGTTCTCTAAGGATCGTGCTTTGAATTTCATAATCAGCAAGTGTAAAGCAGTTATGGCACACCCGCTTGAATTGTCCATAGGGAACGTTTCGTTTCCATGGAAGGTAATGGTTATTTCCAAAATCAAGATAACTATTACAGTCGACTGATTTGATATGGGTCGCACTGATGATTTTACCATTTATAAATTCACCTTTCCAAATGAAAATCATATCGTCAATATAACGACCGTAAAGTACCAGGTTCACCCCAAATGCTGGATCATATATGTATTTTTCTTCAAATGATCCCATAAATAAATTTGCATAACTAGAGGCGAACCTGGTACCCATAGCGGTTCCCTTAATCTGTAAATAAAATTCATCCTGGAACAAAAAATAATTATGTCTCAAAATAAAGGATATCAAAGACAGCAAAAAATCACATTGGTTGATGGGAAGATAGGGGTCCTGTTCAAGAAAATATGCTATTGCTGTGAGACTTAAATCATGTTGAATATTAGAATAAAGAGCTTGAACATCGCAAGTGATCCAGAGAAGGTCAGGTGTAATAGTGAGATGTTCAAGTTTCGTTAGTAGATCAGAAGAATTGCGAATATAGGATTCTAATCCTAAAACGTATTTTTGCAAAAAGTGGTCAAAATAAGAAGACACGTTGTCTATGAGACTACCTATGCCGGCTATGATTGGTCGGCCAGGAGGACAAGTCGGATTTTTGTGACGTTTTGGTAAATGAAAGTAGAACGGCCACATTGGGTTCACAAGGGACTAAAAATTATTTTTCTTTTTTGATAATCATACCTTCCTTAAAAGCATCATCAATGAGGCACATGAGCTTAATCTTAAATTGGGCAGTGGGCTCATGTTTGAGACGAATGTAATAGGAGACATCTTGCAATATCTTCCTAGCCTCTACAAGATAATCCTCCAAATTTTGCAATACTATCCCTCCGCCCTTATCCACCTGACTGATAACAAGAGATTTGTTATTTTTAAGACTAGAAAGGGCCCTATTCTCATTAGGGTACAAGTTGTCTTTAATGAGTCTATTGTACTTGGGGATGAGTTCAAATTCCTCACTTACCAGCTGCTTAAAAATTTCAATGTGAGAATTATTGGTCAGTGACGGTACAAAGTTAGATTTATTTTTAAATTTAGTGTGACTGTAACCTTCGCATGTCCATATTATCTGTTAGAATAGGGCATCTAGTGTTATCTTTTAAGCGTTTTTCTGCAAAATATTTTTGCATTGACAGTTTTTGTGTGAAACGATTAAGGTCTACAAATAAAGAAAACGTATTGTGCCCACTTGTAGGACTAAATGAGAGTCCTTTCCCGAGGACTCTAACCTCATCATCTGTTAACATGTGTGAGGATGAATTAAAAATTCCTTTATTTAGTGCCTGTAATCTTGCCTTTTTGACGGTTGTTCTTCGTCCTCTACATCCCCGTGGCCGTATGGTCTTTTTCCTTTTTGGGGGGTTGTCAGGGAGATTACAGGCTCCAAATAGCTCAATATGATTTTTTGTTTCCAAGCTGATTGGCATGGACCTGACTCTAAAAAAGGCTGTACTGGAGTCTGGCTAGCATTTGATGGCCCTGGATTAGAGGCAAATGATGGATTATTTCCCTGATGTTGTAATCCCATACTATTAGATTGTGCCGATCTATGGTAAGTATTCTGGTTATTGCCAAAATCAGAAGTGTGTTCACGTTGTGGCGGATCTCTATTTCTATTCATGGTACCCCTATAGTGAAAATGGTTACCTGGAGTGAGTCCTATTGGTGTGCCCTGACCAATTGTTATTCCTATTAGGCGGATAATGTTGGTTGCTCCTATTAAAAGGGACATGTATTTGCTTAGAAGCAAAATGTCCCTGATCATAGGAACGGCCAGCCCCCTCATTGTGTCTATTGGACTGGTAATGTTCAGAATCCATATAGGGGCCTTCATACCTAGGAAAATGGTCAGAAGCATGAGACCTGTTAGTAGTGCCATCTGATGGTCTAACATAATAATTAGATTGTCTCTTCTGGTAAGGGGAGTTAGTAATATAGTCAGCATTATAATGCTGTTTTTGGTAAAGGTTTTTATGTTTATTTTTGTTCCCATTTTTCTTTTTATGGTAACTCACTGTGGACCATTCGCCATTCGATCCCTCAGTTTCTGTAGGATATTTATTTAAATTTTCATTGGCTCCTTGTTCAATAAGGGGCAGTGTGGAATTAACTTTCTTTTTATTAAAAGTGAAGATTTCCCCCTTTACATTATCTTCTTCATCTCTAGCAATCTTACAGTTCTCAGCTCTTTTTGATATGAGTCTGTTCTCTGTAAAACCAACCTGTTTTGGTCCTCATATAACTAAAGGGTTTTAAATTTGTCTAGGCTAGTTTGAATCGTGTCTATCTCTTTAGATGTCTTTTCCACTAGAGATTTTCTATGAGCAATTAGGATCCTCATGAGTGTGAAGGAACATTCCTTCAGAGAATCCTCCCATTTGGTGATTAAAGTGGGATCCTCCTTGAAAGAACAACTCTTGAAGATCCTAAGGCCTAGACATGTGTGATTAGGTTCGGTTCGGTTCGATTCAGAAATTCGGAAAATTCAGCAAATTCGGAGATTCGGATCGAACCGAATTTCTGAATTAAAATAGTGCCGAATCTACTGAATAAATCCAGATGGCCATGGATTACACTATTATTGTACAGTATATTAGGTTATATCACTCTGCTATGGGTTACACCTAATATACAGTACATAATACTAGTCTAATCCCACCTAACACTTACCAAAATTCCGAATTTCCGAACTGAATCGAACCGAATCCAGCCGAATTTTTTCGAATTTGAATGAATCTGAAACAAATCCGAACCGAATTTATTCGAATCCGAATGAATCCGAAACAAATCCGAACCGAATCGATTCAAATTTTTCCGAATTCGAATCACTCCGAACCGAAATTCGAAAAAATCAGAATCGATCCGAACCGAACGAAATTTTTTCGCCATGCACATGTCTACTAAGGCCCCTAGGGATTTGATTTTTATCAATATATTTTTGTAACATTTCGGCGTCAAACCAATGCCTGCATTCTCTCCTTATTAGGATTCATCTGATTACTAACCTCATCAAGAGTGCGGCCTTCTCCAGTTCGGCTCTATCTTCTACTACATGAGCGCAACTCCTTAGGACCTCAGTGTTCTAACACTCTCATTCTTATTTTATTAAAGGACAGCATTTTTTTTTCTTTAAATCATTGTTATCAATTTATTAATACATAAAGGTTGATTTATAAAGTAGCAGATGCTGCATCGATGCCGCGTCATTTCTGGTCTGCCAGAAACGGAAGTTAATGGGACACTAAACCCAACATTTTTCTTTCATGATTCAGATAGAGCATGCAATTTTAAGCAACTTTCTAATGTACTCCTATTATCAATTTTTCTTCTTTCTCTTGCTATCTTTATTTAAAAAGTATTAATGTGATGCATAGGAGCCAGCCCATTTTTGGCTAAGAACCTGGGTTACCCTTGCTTATTGGTGGGTAAATGTAAGCCTCCAATAAGCAAGCGCTATCCATGGTGCTGAACCTAAAATAGGCTGGCTGCAAAGATGTTCATTCCTGCTTTTGAAATAAAGATAGCAAGAGAATGAAGAAAAATTAATAATATGAGTAAATTAGAAAGTTGATTAAAAATTCACGCTCTATCTGAATCATGAAAGAAAAAAATTGGGTTCAGTGTCCCTTTAAGTAGCAGCAGTCATAAGACTGTTTCTGGCAAGTCTTCAGACTCGCCAGAAACAGCAGTTATGAAGCAGCGGTCACAAAGACCGCTGCTCCATAACCCTGTCCGCCTGCTCAGAGCAGGAAGACAGGAATCGCCACAATTCAACCCGATTGGGTTGATTGACACCTCCCTGCTGGCGGCCGATTGGCCGCGAGTCTGCAGGGGGCGGCGTTGCACCAGCAGCTCTTGTGAGCTGCTGGTGCGATGCTGAATATGGAGAGCGTATTGCTCGCCGCATTCAGCGAGGTCTTGCAGGACCTGATCCGCAGTGTTGGATCAGGTCCACAAGTCCTTTGATACATAGGCCTCATCAGCTCTTCCTACAAAAGAAAAACAACCCCCCCTAACAGTATACAACCCCCAAACCCACAAAATAAAAATAAAGTAAAACCTAATCTACCCATTACCCTGAAAATGGCATTTGTATGGGCATTGCCCTTAAAAGGGCAACAAAAAGAAAATTACACAAAATAACAAAAGAATTATCAAAAATAATAAAAATAATTCCTATTCTAATATCCTTTTAAAAAAAACACCCCAAAATAAGTTTTAACCCCTTAGTGACCAGACCACTTTTCAATTTGTTGACCATCTGGGACCAAGGCTATTTTTGCATTTCTGCGATGTTTGTGTTTAACTGTAATTTTCCTCTTACTCATTTACTGTACCCACACATATTATATACTGTTTTTCTCGCCATTAAATGGACTTTCTAAAGATATGATTATTTTCATCATATCTTATAATTTACTATAAAAAAAAATATAAAATATGAGGAAAAAATGAAAAAAAAATGCACTTTTTCTAACTTTGAGCCCCAAAATCTCTTACACATCTACAACCACCATAAAATACCAATGCTAAACAGTTTCTAAATTTTGTCCTGAGTTTATAAATACCCAATGTTTACATGTTCTTTGCTTTTTTTGCAAGTTATAGGGCAATAAGTACAAGTAGCACTTTGCTATTTCAAAACCATGTTTTTTCAAAATTGGCGATAGTTACATTGTAACACCAATATCTGTCATGAATCCCTGAATAACCCTTCAAATGTATATTTTTTTAAAAGAAGACAACCTAAGGTATTAAACTTGGGGTATTTTGACTTTTTTCATGCAACCATTTTACCACCAATCTATGCCAAAGTTTGGGGGGGAAAAAAAAATAATTTGATTTTTTGACAAAATAGCAATTTAAGAATACATTTACTGATAATATTAAGGATTACTGCCAAATAACACCCTCATATGTCTTCAGCAGCATCTCCTGGGTACAGTGATACCACCCATGTATAGGTGTGTCGGGTTCTCAGGGGGCTAAAAGCTCTTATTTTTAGGGAGCGCATTCCAGTTTTTCAACTTGGAATTTTCACATCGGCCATCATGCACCCATGTCCTATTTGGGACATTTCTGAAGCTGGTCAATGGAATTTACCCCCATAAAACCATATATTTTTGAAAAGTAGACACCCTAGGGTATTTCAAATGCTTGTATTTTAACACTTTCCATGCACTAATTCAACCACCAGTCTTTGTCAAACTTTTGGGTAGTCATTATTTTGTGTTATTTTTCACACACATTGTACTTTAGGCATGGATTCTCAGTTCCTGTTATGTGTTACTGCCAAAAAACACCTCAATATGTGTTCAACAACATCTCCTGAGTACAGTGATACCACCCATGTATAGGTGTGTCGGGTTCTCTGGGGGCTAAAAGGCCTTAATTTTAGGAAGCGCATTCCAGTTTTTCAACTTGGAATTTTCACATCGGTCATCATGCACCCATGTCCTATTTGGGACATTTCTGAAGCTGGTCAATGGAATTTACCCCCATCAAACCATATATTTTTGAAAAGTAGACACCCTAGGGTATTTCAAATGCTTGTATTTTAACACTTTCCATGCACTAATTCAACCACCAGTCTTTGTCAAACTTTTGGGTAGTCATTATTTTGTGTTATTTTTCACACACATTGTACTTTAGGCATGGATTCTCAGTTCCTGTTATGTGTTACTGCCAAAAAAAACCTCAATATGTGTTCAACAACATCTCCTGAGTACAGTGATACCACCCATGTATAGGTGTGTCGGGTTCTCTGGGGGCTAAAAGGCCTTAATTTTAGGAAGCGCATTCCAGTTTTTCAACTTGGAATTTTCACATCGGTCATCATGCACCCATGTCCTATTTGGGACATTTCTGAAGCTGGTCAATGGAATTTACCCCCATCAAACCATATATTTTTGAAAAGTAGACACCCTAGGGTATTTCAAATGCTGGTATTTTAACACTTTCCATGCACTAATTCAACCACCAGTCTTTGTCAAACTTTTGGGTAGTCATTTTTTTGTGTTATTTTTCACACACATTGTATTTTAGGCATGGATTCTCAGTTCCTGTTATGTGTTACTGCCAAAAAGCACCTCAATATGTGTTCAACAACATCTCCTGAGTACAGTGATACCACCTATGTATAGGTGTGTTGGGTTCTCTGGGGGCTAGAAGGCCTTATTTTTAGGAAGCGCATTCCAGTTTTTCAACTTGGAATTTTCACATCGGTCATCATGCACCCATGTCCTATTTGGGACATTTCTGAAGCTGGTCAATGGAATTTACCCCCATCAAACCATATATTTTTGAAAAGTAGACACCCTAGGGTATTTCAAATGCTTGTATTTTAACACTTTCCATGCACTAATTCAACCACCAGTCTTTGTCAAACTTTTGGGTAGTCATTATTTTGTGTTATTTTTCACACACATTGTACTTTAGGCATGGATTCTCAGTTCCTGTTATGTGTTACTACCAAAAAAACCCTCAATATGTGTTCAACAACATCTCCTGAGTACAGTGATACCACCCATGTATAGGTGTGTCGGGTTCTCTGGGGGCTAAAAGGCCTTAATTTTAGGAAGCGCATTCCAGTTTTTCAACTTGGAATTTTCACATCGGTCATCATGCACCCATGTCCTATTTGGGACATTTCTGAAGCTGGTCAATGGAATTTACCCCCATCAAACCATATATTTTTGAAAAGTAGACACCCTAGGGTATTTCAAATGCTTGTATTTTAACACTTTCCATGCACTAATTCAACCACCAGTCTTTGTCAAACTTTTGGGTAGTCATTATTTTGTGTTATTTTTCACACACATTGTACTTTAGGCATGGATTCTCAGTTCCTGTTATGTGTTACTACCAAAAAAACCCTCAATATGTGTTCAACAACATCTCCTGAGTACAGTGATACCACCCATGTATAGGTGTGTCGGGTTCTCTGGGGGCTAAAAGGCCTTAATTTTAGGAAGCGCATTCCAGTTTTTCAACTTGGAATTTTCACATCGGTCATCATGCACCCATGTCCTATTTGGGACATTTCTGAAGCTGGTCAATGGAATTTACCCCCATCAAACCATATATTTTTGAAAAGTAGACACCCTAGGGTATTTCAAATGCTTGTATTTTAACACTTTCCATGCACTAATTCAACCACCAGTCTTTGTCAAACTTTTGGGTAGTCATTATTTTGTGTTATTTTTCACACACATTGTACTTTAGGCATGGATTCTCAGTTCCTGTTATGTGTTACTGCCAAAAAAAACCTCAATATGTGTTCAACAACATCTCCTGAGTACAGTGATACCACCCATGTATAGGTGTGTCGGGTTCTCTGGGGGCTAAAAGGCCTTAATTTTAGGAAGCGCATTCCAGTTTTTCAACTTGGAATTTTCACATCGGTCATCATGCACCCATGTCCTATTTGGGACATTTCTGAAGCTGGTCAATGGAATTTACCCCCATCAAACCATATATTTTTGAAAAGTAGACACCCTAGGGTATTTCAAATGCTTGTATTTTAACACTTTCCATGCACTAATTCAACCACCAGTCTTTGTCAAACTTTTGGGTAGTCATTATTTTGTGTTATTTTTCACACACATTGTACTTTAGGCATGGATTCTCAGTTCCTGTTATGTGTTACTGCCAAAAAAAACCCTCAATATGTGTTCAACAACATCTCCTGAGTACAGTGATACCACCCATGTATAGGTGTGTCGGGTTCTCTGGGGGCTAAAAGGCCTTAATTTTAGGAAGCGCATTCCAGTTTTTCAACTTGGAATTTTCACATCGGTCATCATGCACCCATGTCCTATTTGGGACATTTCTGAAGCTGGTCAATGGAATTTACCCCCATCAAACCATATATTTTTGAAAAGTAGACACCCTAGGGTATTTCAAATGCTTGTATTTTAACACTTTCCATGCACTAATTCAACCACCAGTCTTTGTCAAACTTTTGGGTAGTCATTATTTTGTGTTATTTTTCACACACATTGTACTTTAGGCATGGATTCTCAGTTCCTGTTATGTGTTTACTGCCAAAAAACACCTCAATATGTGTTCAACAACATCTCCTGAGTACAGTGATACCACCCATGTATAGGTGTGTTGGGTTCTCTGGGGGCTAGAAGGCCTTATTTTTAGGAAGCGCATTCCATTTTTTACACTTCCCATTTTCACATCCCATGCACCCATGTTCTATTTAAGACATTTCTGAAGCCGGCCAATGTAATTTACCCCCATAAAACCATATATTTTTGAAAAGTAGACATCCTAGGGTATTTCAAATGCTTGTATTTTAACACTTTCCATGCACTAATTCAACCACCAGTCTTTGTCAAACTTTTGGGTAGTCATTATTTTGTGTTATTTTTCACACACATTGTACTTTAGGCATGGATTCTCAGTTCCTGTTATGTGTTACTGCCAAAAAAAACCTCAATATGTGTTCAACAACATCTCCTGAGTACAGTGATACCACCCATGTATAGGTGTGTCGGGTTCTCTGGGGGCTAAAAGGCCTTAATTTTAGGAAGCGCATTCCAGTTTTTCAACTTGGAATTTTCACATCGGTCATCATGCACCCATGTCCTATTTGGGACATTTCTGAAGCTGGTCAATGGAATTTACCCCCATCAAACCATATATTTTTGAAAAGTAGACACCCTAGGGTATTTCAAATGCTTGTATTTTAACACTTTCCATGCACTAATTCAACCACCAGTCTTTGTCAAACTTTTGGGTAGTCATTATTTTGTGTTATTTTTCACACACATTGTACTTTAGGCATGGATTCTCAGTTCCTGTTATGTGTTACTACCAAAAAAACCCTCAATATGTGTTCAACAACATCTCCTGAGTACAGTGATACCACCCATGTATAGGTGTGTCGGGTTCTCTGGGGGCTAAAAGGCCTTAATTTTAGGAAGCGCATTCCAGTTTTTCAACTTGGAATTTTCACATCGGTCATCATGCACCCATGTCCTATTTGGGACATTTCTGAAGCTGGTCAATGGAATTTACCCCCATCAAACCATATATTTTTGAAAAGTAGACACCCTAGGGTATTTCAAATGCTTGTATTTTAACACTTTCCATGCACTAATTCAACCACCAGTCTTTGTCAAACTTTTGGGTAGTCATTATTTTGTGTTATTTTTCACACACATTGTACTTTAGGCATGGATTCTCAGTTCCTGTTATGTGTTACTGCCAAAAAAAACCTCAATATGTGTTCAACAACATCTCCTGAGTACAGTGATACCACCCATGTATAGGTGTGTCGGGTTCTCTGGGGGCTAAAAGGCCTTAATTTTAGGAAGCGCATTCCAGTTTTTCAACTTGGAATTTTCACATCGGTCATCATGCACCCATGTCCTATTTGGGACATTTCTGAAGCTGGTCAATGGAATTTACCCCCATCAAACCATATATTTTTGAAAAGTAGACACCCTAGGGTATTTCAAATGCTTGTATTTTAACACTTTCCATGCACTAATTCAACCACCAGTCTTTGTCAAACTTTTGGGTAGTCATTATTTTGTGTTATTTTTCACACACATTGTACTTTAGGCATGGATTCTCAGTTCCTGTTATGTGTTACTGCCAAAAAAAACCCTCAATATGTGTTCAACAACATCTCCTGAGTACAGTGATACCACCCATGTATAGGTGTGTCGGGTTCTCTGGGGGCTAAAAGGCCTTAATTTTAGGAAGCGCATTCCAGTTTTTCAACTTGGAATTTTCACATCGGTCATCATGCACCCATGTCCTATTTGGGACATTTCTGAAGCTGGTCAATGGAATTTACCCCCATCAAACCATATATTTTTGAAAAGTAGACACCCTAGGGTATTTCAAATGCTTGTATTTTAACACTTTCCATGCACTAATTCAACCACCAGTCTTTGTCAAACTTTTGGGTAGTCATTATTTTGTGTTATTTTTCACACACATTGTACTTTAGGCATGGATTCTCAGTTCCTGTTATGTGTTACTGCCAAAAAAAACCCTCAATATGTGTTCAACAACATCTCCTGAGTACAGTGATACCACCCATGTATAGGTGTGTCGGGTTCTCTGGGGGCTAAAAGGCCTTAATTTTAGGAAGCGCATTCCAGTTTTTCAACTTGGAATTTTCACATCGGTCATCATGCACCCATGTCCTATTTGGGACATTTCTGAAGCTGGTCAATGGAATTTACCCCCATCAAACCATATATTTTTGAAAAGTAGACACCCTAGGGTATTTCAAATGCTTGTATTTTAACACTTTCCATGCACTAATTCAACCACCAGTCTTTGTCAAACTTTTGGGTAGTCATTATTTTGTGTTATTTTTCACACACATTGTACTTTAGGCATGGATTCTCAGTTCCTGTTATGTGTTTACTGCCAAAAAACACCTCAATATGTGTTCAACAACATCTCCTGAGTACAGTGATACCACCCATGTATAGGTGTGTTGGGTTCTCTGGGGGCTAGAAGGCCTTATTTTTAGGAAGCGCATTCCATTTTTTACACTTCCCATTTTCACATCCCATGCACCCATGTTCTATTTAAGACATTTCTGAAGCCGGCCAATGTAATTTACCCCCATAAAACCATATATTTTTGAAAAGTAGACATCCTAGGGTATTTCAAATGCTTGTATTTTAACACTTTCCATGCACTAATTCAACCACCAGTCTTTGTCAAACTTTTGGGTAGTCATTATTTTGTGTTATTTTTCACACACATTGTACTTTAGGCATGGATTCTCAGTTCCTGTTATGTGTTACTGCCAAAAAAAACCTCAATATGTGTTCAACAACATCTCCTGAGTACAGTGATACCACCCATGTATAGGTGTGTCGGGTTCTCTGGGGGCTAAAAGGCCTTAATTTTAGGAAGCGCATTCCAGTTTTTCAACTTGGAATTTTCACATCGGTCATCATGCACCCATGTCCTATTTGGGACATTTCTGAAGCTGGTCAATGGAATTTACCCCCATCAAACCATATATTTTTGAAAAGTAGACACCCTAGGGTATTTCAAATGCTGGTATTTTAACACTTTCCATGCACTAATTCAACCACCAGTCTTTGTCAAACTTTTGGGTAGTCATTTTTTTGTGTTATTTTTCACACACATTGTATTTTAGGCATGGATTCTCAGTTCCTGTTATGTGTTACTGCCAAAAAAGCACCTCAATATGTGTTCAACAACATCTCCTGAGTACAGTGATACCACCTATGTATAGGTGTGTTGGGTTCTCTGGGGGCTAGAAGGCCTTATTTTTAGGAAGCGCATTCCAGTTTTTCAACTTGGAATTTTCACATCGGTCATCATGCACCCATGTCCTATTTGGGACATTTCTGAAGCTGGTCAATGGAATTTACCCCCATCAAACCATATATTTTTGAAAAGTAGACACCCTAGGGTATTTCAAATGCTTGTATTTTAACACTTTCCATGCACTAATTCAACCACCAGTCTTTGTCAAACTTTTGGGTAGTCATTATTTTGTGTTATTTTTCACACACATTGTACTTTAGGCATGGATTCTCAGTTCCTGTTATGTGTTACTACCAAAAAAAACCCTCAATATGTGTTCAACAACATCTCCTGAGTACAGTGATACCACCCATGTATAGGTGTGTCGGGTTCTCTGGGGGCTAAAAGGCCTTAATTTTAGGAAGCGCATTCCAGTTTTTCAACTTGGAATTTTCACATCGGTCATCATGCACCCATGTCCTATTTGGGACATTTCTGAAGCTGGTCAATGGAATTTACCCCCATCAAACCATATATTTTTGAAAAGTAGACACCCTAGGGTATTTCAAATGCTTGTATTTTAACACTTTCCATGCACTAATTCAACCACCAGTCTTTGTCAAACTTTTGGGTAGTCATTATTTTGTGTTATTTTTCACACACATTGTACTTTAGGCATGGATTCTCAGTTCCTGTTATGTGTTACTACCAAAAAAACCCTCAATATGTGTTCAACAACATCTCCTGAGTACAGTGATACCACCCATGTATAGGTGTGTCGGGTTCTCTGGGGGCTAAAAGGCCTTAATTTTAGGAAGCGCATTCCAGTTTTTCAACTTGGAATTTTCACATCGGTCATCATGCACCCATGTCCTATTTGGGACATTTCTGAAGCTGGTCAATGGAATTTACCCCCATCAAACCATATATTTTTGAAAAGTAGACACCCTAGGGTATTTCAAATGCTTGTATTTTAACACTTTCCATGCACTAATTCAACCACCAGTCTTTGTCAAACTTTTGGGCAGTCATTATTTTGTGTTATTTTTCACACACATTGTACTTTAGGCATGGATTCTCAGTTCCTGTTATGTGTTACTGCCAAAAAAAACCTCAATATGTGTTCAACAACATCTCCTGAGTACAGTGATACCACCCATGTATAGGTGTGTCGGGTTCTCTGGGGGCTAAAAGGCCTTAATTTTAGGAAGCGCATTCCAGTTTTTCAACTTGGAATTTTCACATCGGTCATCATGCACCCATGTCCTATTTGGGACATTTCTGAAGCTGGTCAATGGAATTTACCCCCATCAAACCATATATTTTTGAAAAGTAGACACCCTAGGGTATTTCAAATGCTTGTATTTTAACACTTTCCATGCACTAATTCAACCACCAGTCTTTGTCAAACTTTTGGGTAGTCATTATTTTGTGTTATTTTTCACACACATTGTACTTTAGGCATGGATTCTCAGTTCCTGTTATGTGTTACTGCCAAAAAAAACCCTCAATATGTGTTCAACAACATCTCCTGAGTACAGTGATACCACCCATGTATAGGTGTGTCGGGTTCTCTGGGGGCTAAAAGGCCTTAATTTTAGGAAGCGCATTCCAGTTTTTCAACTTGGAATTTTCACATCGGTCATCATGCACCCATGTCCTATTTGGGACATTTCTGAAGCTGGTCAATGGAATTTACCCCCATCAAACCATATATTTTTGAAAAGTAGACACCCTAGGGTATTTCAAATGCTTGTATTTTAACACTTTCCATGCACTAATTAAACCACCAGTCTTTGTCAAACTTTTGGGTAGTCATTATTTTGTGTTATTTTTCACACACATTGTACTTTAGGCATGGATTCTCAGTTCCTGTTATGTGTTTACTGCCAAAAAACACCTCAATATGTGTTCAACAACATCTCCTGAGTACAGTGATACCACCCATGTATAGGTGTGTTGGGTTCTCTGGGGGCTAGAAGGCCTTATTTTTAGGAAGCGCATTCCATTTTTTACACTTCCCATTTTCACATCCCATGCACCCATGTTCTATTTAAGACATTTCTGAAGCCGGCCAATGTAATTTACCCCCATAAAACCATATATTTTTGAAAAGTAGACATCCTAGGGTATTTTAAATGCAGGTGTTTTAACACTTTCCATATACTAATTCAACCACTAGTCTTTGTCAAACTATTGGGCATTCATTTCTTTGTGTTATTTTTCACATACATTGTACTTTAGACATGGATTCACAGCTCCTGTTATGTGTTACTACCAAAGAAGACACCAATATGTGGTCACCAACATCTCCTGAGTTCAGTGATACCACCTATGCATAGGTTTGGTGGCTTGTTTGGGCGGTGCAATGCCAAATGTCTGACATGTGTTTGTGATTTTTTTTCACATTTAACATATTTTCTTTGCCTATCGTCTTTTTTTGGGGGTCTTTTAACATACCCCAATTTATTTGTTTTCCATAAATGTGATTATATTTAAAAAGTTGACCCCCCAAGGTATTATACATGGAGTGGTTTGATGACTTTGATGCAACCGTTTTAGCCCAAAAAATTGGAGAAAGTATATGGTGGTAATTTTTCAATTTTCATTTTTACAGACACATTGCTTTTTTACTATGATTTAGGAGAGATTGTTGTAAGTTATTGCAAAAGAATACTTCAGGTTGTTTTCTGCAAGGCACCCTGAGTACACCTATGCCCCCCATGCATAGGTTTGCCAGGATTTTGGGAAGGTTATGTTACAATTTTATGACTTGTGATTTTAGTTATTAAAAATGAGAGTATTTCTTCTGATAGGCCTATCTTTAGTTTGGGGCCTATCACATACCCCACTTTTATTTATTGCATTCAAAGTGTATATTTTTTAAATGTTGACACCCCAAGGTATTGTATATGGTGTGCTTTGATGCCTTTGAAGCAACCGTTTTAGCCCAAAAAATTGGAGAAAGTATATGGTGGTAATTTTTCAATTTTCATTTTTACAGACACATTGCTTTTTGACTATGATTTAGGAGAGATTGTTGTAAGTTATTGCAAAAGAATACTTCAGGTTGTTTTCTGCAAGGCACCCTGAATACACCTATGCCCCCCATGCATAGGTTTGCCAGGATTTTGGGAAGGTTATGTTACAATTTTATGACTGGCAAGCTAGGGGTTAATGGCTCTGAAAATTAAATTAAATTAACTAAATTAATTAACTAAATTAACTAGCAAAAAAGTACAGCTATGCTACTGCCAGTGATTTATAGCGATCACTGGCAAGCTAGGGGTTAATGGCTCTGAAAATTAAATTAACTAAATGTTTCTGAAAAGAGCCTTTGGGTTTTTAAAAAATTACAACAACAAAATTAACCCCTAAAAAAATGCGCAGACAGCAAAAAAGTACAGCTATGCAACTGCCAGTGATTTATAGCGATCACTGGCAAGCTAGGGGTTAATGGCTCTGAAAATTAAATTAAATTAACTAAATGTTTCTGAAAAGAGCCTTTGGGTTTTTAAAAAATTACAACAACAAAATTAACCCCTAAAAAAATGCACAGACAGCAAAATGCAGCAAAAAAAAGTGCACCTATGTTACTGCCAGTGATATATAGTGATCACTGGCAAGCTAGGGGTTAATGGCTCTGAAAAGAGCCTTTGGTTCTATATTTTTTAACAAATAAAAGAAATAAATCTCTCTCTCTGCTAAATACAGGTCTCTCTCTCTCTCCAACAAAATGGCAAGTGAGGAGAGGGAGGGAGATCCACACTGATCATAGTCAATATTTACAAATATTGACATGATCAGACAAATGGGGTATTTTATTATTATTTTTTTTTTTAGGGTGGGAGGCTCAGATTGGGTGACCCTAGCTTGCCCCTATGATGATGCAGGCTAGGGACACCCCCAGAGGCCCCATGATGCACTGGGCATCGCCATCTTGGATGCCTAGTGAAGGGGGAGGGGGGGGCTATTTAGGGCTTTTTTTTATTTAATTCGTTTTTTTTTTTATTATTATTTTTACTTTTATTTAATAACCAACTAAGTGCCTCGACCCACCGAGGCACTTAGCACACAAGCAGAGCATCGGAAGCGTGTCCGATCGCTTCCGATGCTCTGAAACACTGCCGGGCTCCACGTGGAGCGAAACCGGGAGTGATCAATCCGGTCCCGGCACTCGGGAACAGTATTGCAGGATGCCTAGACCTCAAGGCAAGCCTGCAATACTGTTAGAGCAGCTGGAAGCGATTTCGATCGCTTCCAGTGCTCTGTTAAACCGACGACGTATGCCATACGTCCTCGGTCGTTAAGTGCTTTTTTTTTTGAGGACGTATGGCATACGTCGTCGGTCGTTAAGGGGTTAAACTAAAAAACTTAATCTAGAATACACTACCGATATCCCTTAAAAGGGCCTTTTGTAGGTCATTGCCCTAAGTTAAACAGCTCTTTTATCTGAAAAAATACAAAGTGCCACAAACATTACAAACCCCCACCCCCCAAACCCACAAAATAAAAAACCTATCTAAAAAAACCTAAGCTAACCATTGTCCTAAAAAGGGCATTTGTATGGGCATTGCCCTGAAAAGGGCATTTGTATGGGCATTGCCCTTAAAATGGCATTTAGCTCTTTTACGAAAAGCCCAAACCCTAAACTAAAAAAAAACCCCACCCAAAAAAAGTTTAAAAAATATTAACAGTTTTTTACCACTAGAGGGTGTTAGTTCATATATTTCATATAGATAACACTGTGCTTGTGCACATGAAGTTATCTGGGAGCAGGCACTGATTGGCTAAACTGCAAGTCTGTCAAAAGAACTGAAATAAAGGGGCAGTTTGCAGAGGCTTAGATACAAGATAATCACAGAGGTTAAAAGTGTATTATTATAACTGTGTTGGTTATGCAAAACTGGGGAATGGGTTATAAAGGGATTATCTATCTTTTAAAACAATAAAAATTCTGGTGTAGACTGTCCCTTTAACACTAACCCCCGAAGATCCACTTACAGTTGTTGAAGTCCCGCTTAAAGGATCTTCATCCCGGCGTCTCCATCGTCATCCAGGCGTCTCCATCTTTATCCAGGAGGCATCTTCTATTTTCATCCAGGCGGCCTCTTCTATCTTCATCCATCCAGCGCGGTGTGGGTCCATCCTGAAGACATCCGGCGCAGAGCATCCTCTTCATATGGATGCCGCCGTACACAAAATCTTCAATGCAAGGTACACGATTCAAGATGGCGTCCCTTGCATTCCTATTGGCTGATTTGATTTTGGAAATTCAAATCAGCCAATAGGATGAGAGCTACTGAAATCCTATTTGCTGTTCAAAACATTAAAATTATCTTGGCTGGTCTCAGATGGCGGTACGGATCTTGTCGTTATAGAGTGTAACGCTAGCTTTTTAGCCACCCAGAAAAACTCGTAATGCCAGCGCTATGGAAATCCCATGCAAAAACTTCATCTTTACGAGTGCGGTACTGGCTTTGCGTTACAGGCTTAAAGGTTTGCGGTACACCTATACCAACAAGACTTGTAATGGCTGCGTTACTGTTTTAATGCTGAAATTACAATTTTTCAGCATTAAAAGACGAACGCACAAACTTGTAATCTACCTGATATTGTACTGTTTAAAAAATTATATTTTGATAATCGATATTGTCCCTACACATTAATAAAAGTGTTTATATTTTATTTATGTGTGTTATACACAAATATGTATTTTAATGCAAACATGACTTACTTGATGTGGAACATTATTAAAACCCACAATGTCTGTCCATCTATAAAACGGTATAATTATATGCTACAAATAATGAAGCATTTTGACAATGTCCAAACAAACCAACTTAAACTGTTTGAATGAATGTAAGCAAGCAATTAAAACATGTAAAGAATGTATGCAATCACATAATGTTAACATTTTTGTATAACAAAAACTATCCAAATGTTATATGACATGCATTTATGATTTTTTTAAAATAAATATATAGAGCATAATGTGCAAATTATGACAGTGGGGGGGGACATATTTTTGATAAATGGAGCTATGCACATCTCCTTTTGAACTTACAACAGTGGTCTAAACGTGTTTTTGATAAATAGAGCTATGCGCATCTTGTGAACTTACAACAGTGGGGGGAAAGTATTTATGATAAATGGAGCTATGCGCAGCTCCTTGTGAACTTATAATAGTGGTCTAAACGTCTTTTTGATAAATAGAGCTATGCACATCTCCTTGTGAACTTATAATAGTGGTCTAAACGTCTTTTTGATAAATAGAGCTATGCGCATCTCCTTGTGAACTTATAATAGTGGTCTAAAATTCTTTTTGATAAATAGAGCTATGCGCATCTCCTTGTGTAAATGTGACAGTGGGTTGTACGTGTTATTTTATGAGATAGGTTGTAACTGACAAAATGATATACTAGGCTTGGCCAACATAGAGGCCAAGGTTCCAGCGCCAACATCCAAATCTGAAAAATGCTAAATCAAGAAGTCATATCACTATTCCAAATGATCAAAATGAACCACACAATAACACATTTATTTTTCCAGAAGGCAACTGTAAAATATAGATGTAATTATGCATGTGACTTTATTTTGAGTATATTTAGGAAGGTGCTGTGATGACTTCATATGTTTTAATAGACATGAAGTCATATCTTTGCTGCACCACATTTAAAAAGAGTATATAGTCATATTCTGCTATAAAATTAACTGATAGATGCATTTTTCCTTCATATTGCTTGTTCTGTTTTCTCTAGGCACATACAAGCAATAATGTTTACTTGATTAACACATGGGGTAAATCAAGGACATAGTCTAATATGTAGCGACCAATCAGCAAGCTCTCCTCGGTTGCTGAACTAAAAATGGGCAAGCTCCAGAGCTTACATTCCTGCTTTTTCAAATAAAGATACCAAGAGAACAAAGACAAATTGATAATAGGAGTAAATTAGAAAGTTACTTAAACTTGAAAGCTCTATCTGAATCATCAGGAAAAAAATTGGGTTAAATATCCCTTTAATGATGAATGGAGCTATGCGCATCACCTTGTGTAAATGTGAAAGTGGTCTGACTGTGTTAATGATAGAGTTATGCGCATCTCCTTGTGTAAATGTGACAGTGGTCTGACCGTGTTAATGATAAATAGAGCTATGTGCATCTCCTTGTGTAAATGTGACAGTGGTCTGAACGTATTAATGAAAATAGAGCTATACGCATCTCCTTGTGTAAATGTGACAGGGGTCTGACCGTGTTAATGATAAATAGAGCTATGTGCATCTCCTTGTGTAAATGTGACAGTGGTCTGAACGTATTAATGAAAATAGAGCTATACGCATCTCCTTGCGTAAATGTGACAGACTGACACTGGTCTGTACATATTAATGATAGAGTTATGCGCATCTCCTTGTGTAAATGTGACAGTGGTCTGACCGTGTTAATGATAAATAGAGCTATGCGCATCTCCTTGTGTAAATGTGACAGTGGTCTGACCGTGTTAATGATAAATAGAGCTATGCGCATCTCCTTGTGTAAATGTGACAGTGGTCTGACTGTGTTAATGATAAATAGAGCTATGCGCATCTCCTTGTGTAAATGTGACAGTGGTCTGACCGTGTTAATGATAAATAGAGCTATGTGCATCTCTTTGTGTAAATGTGACAGTGGTCTGAACGTATTAATGAAAATAGAGCTATACGCATCTCCTTGCGTAAATGTGACAGACTGACACTGGTCTGTACATATTAATGATAGAGTTATGCGCATCTCCTTGTGTAAATGTGACAGTGGTCTGACCGTGTTAATGATAAATAGAGCTATGCGCATCTCCTTGTGTAAATGTGACAGTGGTCTGACCGTGTTAATGATAAATAGAGCTATGCGCATCTCCTTGTGTAAATGTGACAGTGGTCTGACTGTGTTAATGATAAATAGAGCTATGCACACCTCCTTGTGTAAATGTGACAGTGGTCTGACTGTGTTAATGATAAATAGAGCTATGCGCATCTCCTTGTGTAAATGTGACAGTGGTCTGACCGTGTTAATGATAAATAGAGCTATGCGCATCTCCTTGTGTAAATGTGGCAGTGGTCTGACCGTGTTAATGATAAATAGAGCTATGCGCATCTCCTTGTGTAAATGTGACAGTGGTCTGACTGTGTTAATGATAAAAAGAGCTACGCGCATCTCCTTGTGTAAATGTAACAGTGGTCTGACTGTGTTAATGATAAATAGAGCTATGCACATCTCCTTGTGTAAACGTGACAGTGGTCTGACCGTGTTAATGATAAATAGAGCTACGCGCATCTCCTTGTGTAAACGTGACAGTGGTCTGACTGTGTTAATGATAAATAGAGCTACGCGCATCTCCTTGTGTAAATGTGACAGTGGTCTGACTGTGTTAATGATAAATAGAGCTACGCACATCTCCTTGTGTAAGTGTGACAGTGGTCTGACCGTGTTAATGATAAATAGAGCTATGCGCATCTCCTTGTGTAAATGTGACAGTGGTCTGACCGTGTTAATGATAAATAGAGCTATGCGCATCTCCTTGTGTAAGTGTGACAGTGGTCTGACCGTGTTAATGATAAATAGAGCTATGCGCATCTCCTTGTGTAAATGTGACAGTGGTCTGACCGTGTTAATGATAAATAGAGCTATGCGCATCTCCTTGTGTAAATGTGACAGTGGTCTGACCGTGTTAATGATAAATAGAGCTATGCGCATCTCCTTGTGTAAATGTGACAGTGGTCTGACAGTGTTAATGATAAATAGAGCTATGCGCATCTCCTTGTGTAAATGTGACAGTGGTCTGTACATGTTAATAATAAATAGAGCTATGCGCATCTCCTTGTGTAAATGTGACAGTGGTCTGTACATGTTAATGATAAATAGAGCTATGCGCATCTCCTTGTGTAAATGTGACAGTGGCCTTACCATGTTAATGATAAATAGAGCTATGCGCATCTCCTTGTGTAAATGTGACAGTGGTCTGACCGTGTTAATGATAAATAGAGCTATGCGCATCTCCTTGTATAAATGTGACAGTGGTCTGACTGTGTTAATGATAAATAGAGCTATGCGCATCTCCTTGTGTAAATGTGACAGTGGTCTGACTATGTTAATGATAAATAGAGCTATGCGCATCTCCTTGTGTAAATGTGACAGTGGTCTGACCGTGTTAATGATAAATAGAGCTATGCGCATCTCCTTGTGTAAATGTGACAGTGGTCTGACTGTGTTAATGATAAATAGAGCTATGCGCATCTCCTTGTGTAAATGTGACAGTGGTCTGACCGTGTTAATGATAAATAGAGCTATGTGCTTCTCCTTGTGTAAACATGACAGTGGTCTGACCGTGTTAATGATAAATAGAGCTATGCGCATCTCCTTGTGTAAATGTGACAGTGGTCTGATTGTGTTAATGATAAATAGAGCTATGCGCATCTCCTTGTGTAAATGTGACAGTGGTCTGACCGTGTTAATGATAAATAGAGCTATGCGCATCTCCTTGTGTAAATGTGACAGCGGTCTGACCGTGTTAATGATAAATAGAGCTATGTGCTTCTCCTTGTGTAAACATGACAGTGGTCTGACCGTGTTAATGATAAATAGAGCTATGCGCATCTCCTTGTGTAAATGTGACAGTGGTCTGACCGTGTTAATGATAAATAGAGCTATGCGCATCTCCTTGTGTAAATGTGACAGTGGTCTGACTGTGTTAATGATAAATAGAGCTATGCGCATCTCCTTGTGTAAATGTGACAGTGGTCTGACCGTGTTAATGATAAATAGAGCTATGCGCATCTCCTTGTCTAAATGTGACAGTGGTCTGACTGTGTTAATGATAAATAGAGCTATGCACATCTCCTTGTGTAAACGTGACAGTGGTCTGACCGTGCTAATGATAAATAGAGCTATGCGCATCGCCTTGTGTAAACGTGACAGTGGTCTGACTGTGTTAATGATAAATAGAGCTATGCACATCTCCTTGTGTAAACGTGACAGTGGTCTGACTGTGTTAATGATAAATAGAGCTATGCTCTAATGAAGCTAATATATTCCTGCTGCAGTCAGCAAAGAAATCCAAGCTTTACTGCCTACAGCTCACTCCACCCATGTTTGCAGTTTATTATGTATTCCGAGAGTTTTATTTCCCTTAAAGGGAACAGCAGCATTTCATTACCTTTTGGTGAGCATTAGCAAAACATCACAGAAGCTAGTACTTTTTGCTTAAGAGTCATTACCATATATTCCTACCCTGTATGAACGCTTCCGAGGTCCAGCTGAAGGAAATTGCTGATTGAACCCTGGGTACCAGTGTGGGCATTTTAATATTGAGACATAGGGGCATATTTACAAAGCTTATGGAGCCCCGTGTTCATAACCTGTCCGCCTGCTCTGAGGTGGTGGACAGAAATCAACCCGATCGAATAGGATCGGTTTGATTGACACCAATCTGCAGGGGGCGGTATTGCACCAGCAGTTTACAAGAACTGCTGGTGCAATGATAAATGCAGACAGCATATGCTGTCGGCATTTATCGATGTGCAGCGGACATGATCCGCAGTATTGGATAATGTCCGCTCGCACCATGATAAATAGGCGCCAAAAGGTACAATTTTCTGCCAAAAAGGTAATGATTTATTATATTTATACTTGAAAATATACAAATTTGCATGCATTAACATTAACTGAGAGTTATATAATGTGAGGTTTTTATTATGTCCCTTTAATTAAAAATAGAAATGTTTGATTTTCATTTACAGTGTTACAATCTTGCAATGTTATTGTCCTCAGATAACTCTCTCTTGCAGGGACACAGCGTGATGTTTTTTGTAATGTTTTGCAGAATTACACAGATGATGCCAGGTGTTTTTAGCCTTAACACAAGCACTCAAAAATTGACGTTTCAGTGCGGTATTTTCAAAAGCGCCATATTACAGGTTGTGTGGTCCGGCTAAAATGTTTGCATTACAGCCTATACCACCGTGAGCCATACCGCAATCTGAGACCAGTAGTTATGGGTTTTGCAAAACAAATTTTTTTTCACAAAACTCATAACTAAAATGTTACAAAGTACACTAACACCAATAAACTACCTATTAACCCCTTAACCACCACCCTCCCGTATCGCAAATTCTATATTAAACCTATTAACCCCTAATCTGCTGCCCATCCACATTGTCGACACTAAAATAAATCTATTAACCCCTAAACAGCCAACCCCCTACATCGCCAACACAAAATAAATCTAGTAACCCCTAAACTGCCGGCTCCCCACATTGCCAACACTATAATAATGTATTAACCCCTAAACCTCCAGCTCCCCACATCACAACTAATAAACTAAACCTATTAAACCCTAAACTGCCAACCCCCCACACAAAACACTAAATGAACCTATTAACCCCTAAACCTAACAACCCCCTAATTTTAAATTAAAAGTTACAATATAACTATCTTAAGAATAAATAAAAACTTACTTGTGAAATAAAAAAAAAATAACCAAACAGAACTATTCTAATAAAATAAAATAACTACTAATTAAAAATCCTAAATTACATGATTAAAAAAACCTAACGAAAAAATTAAAAAACCTAAGTTACAAATTTAAATAAACCTAATACTACAAAAAGATTAAAAAAAATTAACATTACAAAAAAAATTAAAAACACTAAAATAATAAAAATAAAAAAAAACTAAGATTACAAAAAAAAAAAAAAAAAAAATTATCCAAAATAATAATAATTACAGCTAATATAAAAGCCCTATAAAAACAAAAAAATCCCCCCAAAATAATAATAAATATCCAAAATAATAAAAATTACAGCTAATATAAAAGCCCTATAAAAACAAAAAAAAGCCCCCCAAAATAAAATAAAAACACCCCCTAACCTAACAATAGGGCCTTTTGTGGGGCATTGCCCTAAGTTAAACAGCTCTTTACAAAATTACAAAGTCCCCCCTAAAAGTAACCCCCCCCCACCCAACCAACCCCCAAAATAAAAAAAACCTAAGTCTAAAAAAATCCTAAAATACCCATTGCCCCTAAAGGGGCATTTGTATGGGAATTGCCCTTAAAAGGGCATTCAGCTCTTTTACTGCCCTTAAAAGGGCATTCAACTCTTTTCCTGCCCATCCCTAATCTAAAAAAAAAAAAAACATCCCAAAAATTTTTAAAAAAACTAACACTAACCCCAGGAAATCTATTCACGGTTTCTGAAGTCCAGCCATCCATCTTCGTCCAGACGGTGAGAAGTCTTCATCCCGGTGGCATCTTCCATCTTTATCCTGGTGACGTGGAGCTGTGAAGGCGTGGAGCATCTTTGCCCGCGGCGCGGACATCCAGCGTGGAGGGTCCTCTTCAAATGGTCACCGCCGTACACTGAAGATTGAATGCAAGGTACCCAATCCTGTTCAAATCAGCCAATAGGATTTCAGTAGCTCTCATCCTATTGGCTGATTTGAAAATGTCAGCCTATAGGAATTCAAGGTACCCCATATTTTAATGGGTACCTTGAATTTAAGCTTCAGTGTACGGCATGGATTGTATGAAGAGGATCCTCCACACTGGATGTCCGCGCCGCCGGCAAAGATGTTCTGTGCCTCCACAGCTCTGCGACACCGAGATGAAGAAAGAAGATGCCTCCGCGATGGATCAAGATTTAGAAGCCACCAATTCAATTCTTCCGAAGCTTCCTTTGATAAGGATATTTTGTGTTGATACGAGAAACCCTGTCAAAGGTAATAGATTTTTAATCTTTGGAGAGTTCTGTAATGAGGGGGAGCTGGGAAAATTGCTTGGATAGAAGAGGATAGAAGTCCTATGATTCTGGCTAGAAGACGGATAGAGAAAAAAGTCTTTCTTCAGAAGATAAATTTCTTTCTTGATTCTTTTGATCTTTTCCATAGGAAGGCTGAGAGAAGCTGGAACAGTGTCCACGTTGAAACCAAGAAAAATCAGATTCTGGGAAGGAACCAAAACTGATTTCTTGAAATTGATTATTAAACCCAAGTTTTGGAGGAAATTTATCGTAAGAGATAACTGATCCTTCAAAACGAGGGGGGGATTGATGAATAAGAAAGATATCGTCCAAGTATATTATTAGACAAATTCCCCTTTTTCTCAACCAGGCTGTAACTGGTTTTAGGATCTTTGTAAAAGCCCAAGGTGCAGAAGAAAGGCCAAAAGGCAGACAAGAAAAAAAACTAATTTGTTTTTCCAAAGGAATCTTAAATATTTCCTGAAATCTAAGTGAATTGGGACTGATAGGTATGCATCTTTTAGGTCTAGTCTTACAAGCCAATCTTTGTTGTAAAGACAATCCCTTAAAAGATGAATACCTTCCATTTTGAAGTGATTGAAAACAAGGAATTGATTTAATTCTCTTAAATTTATAACAGGGCGAAGAGATCCGTCTTTCTTTTTTTTACGAAGAACATGTTGCTGATGAAAGAATCTATTGGAGAAGGAGCTAGTTCTATTGCATTCTTCTCCAGTAGTTCCGCTATTTCTAAATCTAGAATGGATTGATCTTCTGTAGAAAATTTTATCGGGATAGAACGGGAGTTTTGAAAGGAAATGTGAATAAAATCCAATGGAAGGCCGGATACGGCTTGAATAATCCATGGGTCTGATGTAATTTTTTGCCATTCTTTTATAAAATACATAAGTCTGCCACCTAATTTTTGATAGGAAAAATTTGTGGAAGTAAAGATGGGAGAACTTACCTTGGAATGGTCTCCTAGTGTTCCTGAAGTTCCTGGAACTTCTGCTGAAGAATGTTCTGTTTCTTGATGGAAAGAAACTTGCGTGTGAGGAAGTGGAAGGGACAACATTTTGGAAATGGGACCTGGATATGTTTGAGTAATGGCTGGAAAAGCGGTCCCTGCCTTTTCCAGCCCTGGGGAAAACCTTAGAAGGTTGTGATTGATAAAATATATTTTAAGTACTTGTCTTGATTTTATTAAGACTGGTAAAAGTGTTTACATATGAACTCAGCTGTTGTAAACCAGCATCTCCAAATGAGAGGCCATCAGCCTTAGGACCCATTTCAGTGGGAGTGAAATCTGAAATTTTTGGGTCAAGACATCTTAAAAGAAGTCTCCTCCTTTGAGTGGATAGGGAAGTATTGGCATCCCCAAGAAGGTAAACTAATCTCTGAATCCATTCCCTAGAGATGCATGTATCCAACATAGAATCAGAGGAAATTGCCTCTTCGGACAATTTGAAAAGTTTAGTGACAGGACCTAAGGTGTCTAATAGTTTGTCCTGACAAGATTTTAAGAATCTGTCAGGACCTCTCCTTAAATTAGAATTTTTGTTGCCCAAGAATTTGAGCAAATTTTCATCTATATTAGGTGTTATATGGGTGTTGTGAGGGAGCTCTGGTCGAGGGCATTCAGCTTTTAAAATATTTTTTTCCTTTGAGGAAAGGGGTCTGTGAATATAGTAATCTAAAAACTTTGAAACCCTTCTAGAAAGCTTCCAATGAGAAGACCTAGGGTGTTCTAGATCATTAGGGTCAGTGTAAGGATCTCCAAAATTATCTACAAGTTTTACTTTTTTGGACTTAGACATGAGTTTAGATTTCTTTGATTTGGGAAATTCCTCTTCCGAGGAAGAAATATCATTAAAATTATCTATTGAATCATTAGAAAAATCTTCATCTTCAGGATAATATTTCTCAATTTGCATATCTGAGACATCAAAATTATCAGCTGAATCAGAAGAAATTAAAAAAATTCTTTTTCTATTCAATCTCTTTTTTGTTTTAATATTAGAGTCACTTTCTGAGTCTGATGATACATATTTGCTCTGCGATGCAGGCTGGGAAATGTCAGAACGAGGCTGACGTGAATGAACTCTTTTATAAGAAATATGATGTTTATCATTAGATTTTGGTTTAATATTACTTGACAAATGCTTCTTTTTTGCTGAAGCTTTTCTGGATATATTATCTTTCACTTCATTAACAGAGTTAATTGCAGATTGAAATTGAATCATCTGCTGTTTAAAAGGCTCCAGGGAGCTATTAATTAAATATCTAACAGATTTCTCAGAATATTGAGATTTATTATCATCAGACATCCTAAGTAAATATTAATTTAGTAACTAATAAAATATATACATTAATTATATAATAATGAATTTTTTTTTATATATGAACTAAAGTTTAGAACATTAAATTGGTAATAAATATGAACTAACTACAAGCCCAAATAATATGATTAAATGTAAGAAGTTAAAAATAAGAAGTAACAATTGGGAGTAAACGTTATAAATGTTGCTAAACTGTCTGTGTGACTGCTCCGGACAAAGTCTGAGGTAAACTACAGAGCGGTGAGGGAAAAAAGTTTGATTGACAGGTCTGTGGGGGCGGGAGAAAAACGTCACAAGATGGAGGCGTGACAGAGATCAGGAAGACAAGACAAGATGGTGGACGCAAGCAGGCATCATTGCGCAGCAGGGAAAGAAAAAACGAAATGTAGTGAATAAGGAATAGGAAGGAATGCCAGATTATGTATATAAATGAACCGGAAAGTAAGTAAAAAGGGGAAATGAGGAGAAAACGGAAAATCTAGCAAATATATAAGTTATGAAAAAACGAGCAAAAAAAGTATGAAAAACGAAAGAGAATTTTTTTTGTCAAACAAGAGTGAATGAAATAATAGTTAAATGACTATGCAAGAAAAACGAATGAAAATAAAGTCTACAAGACAAAAAGTATGAAACTACATAAAAAAATAGTAATATAATAAGTAATATAAATAATAATAATAGAAAAACAACAATAGGAAAAAACTATAAACAAAGCTTAAGACAATAATAATAAAAGACAAATAAAAGAAATTAAATATATATTTTTTATTGTGGTGCAGCAATACAATATACTTATCTCTTGTGAGCAGCAAAGAGAAAAGAGAAAGAATTGACAGTTACTGGTCATTTTATGAATGCTGGACTCTTCTCATTGGTCATTTCTGTCCATTACATTTCAAACCTTGTTTTCATTGGTTTATATGTTTTATTCATTTGTGTCTTTATTGTTTGTTTAAAATTAATGTCCGCTTAAATGCTGTCTGCAGTAAAGTGAAAAGATATATAGCAAAATAGGGGTCTCTGTCCTTGTAATAAAATGACCCATCCCTGTCTGTGTGTAATTGATTTGTTTTCTAAATTGGTGCAGTACAAACTGTCATAATTTTGACTGTTAGAAATGGGAGAAATGGTTCTAAAGAAACCCCCAAAGCTTGATAAAAAGCAAATAAGTAAGTTTACAACGATCCAATATATAACAGTTATTCAGGCTACAAATCAAGGAATGTGAAATTATATTGTGTATTATTGTAAATGGAGTTATTTGCTTATTATTAGACTTTAGGGATTTCTGTAGGGAAATAGCTCCAATTTAAAAGTGCAACAATTATTACATTTTGTTCCTGCTACAAATGAGAAAGTAAATAATTGCACACAGTTTGGGATGGCTAATTGTACATTACTATATTATAATTCTGAAGAGTAATTTGTTTGGGTAATATTTACAAACTATTTATTTCTCAGGTACAATTATCCATCCCTGACTATTTATAAGTGGTTTACTTTTTTATTTGTTAGCAGGAAATGACTGTTATAATCTGTACATTTAGAAATGGCAGAACCTTTTTTAAAAGAAAACCCCCAATCCTTAGAATAAGCAAATAGGGAAATAGCACCAATTTGTAAGTGTAACAATTATTACATTTCGTTCCTGTTACAAATGAGAAAGTAAATCACTTGCACACAGTTAGGGATGGCTAATTGTACCTGACAAATAGATTGTAAGTCATACACAACCCAACTGTTCATCATAATAAAAACATAGTAATTTACAATTAGCCATCCCTGACTTTATAGCAGGAAAAACTTTCAGAATCAATACAATTATAAAGGGGAGAACATTCTGACAGTTTTTCCTGCTACAAATTATTAAAGTACGAAGACACATGTGCATTGGCGATTACGGTGCTTCCGGTGGGTGGAGCGTCAGAGGAACATGCTCACAAGTTAAGCTCTGCAACGTGGAGAGGGTCACCATTACCCTTTCAAGGCGGCATCTCCTATTGCCGGGGATTGTATACCATGCCTGGGGAAAGAGTCAAGGAGCCAGCCTAAGTTCGGAAGCCAGCAGTACCAGCAAAGGTCGAATGGTACCGACCGTAGCACAGTCAGAGGCATCAGGAGGAACAGCTGATAAAGACTTGCGCAATCCTGTGCATGAGAGGCACAGGAGGAACACAGCCCGGAGTCCTGTTTGAAAGCACAGAGGTAAAAGTGAGGTTTTGGAGGCTCGAAAAGTCTTGGAAATCCCGCAGCATACTTTTTTCCTGTCCTGGACGAGAGGTATCCCGTTTCAGAGAGAGGCAAGAAGGAAGCCGGTCAAGTGAGCCAACCTCAAGTTTGGAAGGTATCTCCGGAGAAGCAACGTAACCGCAAGTATAGGCTCAAGGAACCCGGGTGTAAATAACTGCCAGTTAACCTGAAATGTGCTAAGCAATTAAAGGAGAGAAGGGGTTTCCCTCCTTTATTTTTATTCTTATGGATCATAAAGTTTAAGCAGCCAACAGACATGGTCTTAAAACAAAGAGCCTAAAGACATTGTATAAGGAAACGCATGTACAGGGAGTGCAGGATTATTAGGCAAGTTGTATTTTTGAGGATTAATTTTATTATTGAACAACAACCATGTTCTCAATGAACCCAAAAAACTCATTAATATCAAAGCTGAATAGTTTTGGAAGTAGTTTTTAGTTTGTTTTTAGTTATAGCTATTTTAGGGGGATATCTGTGTGTGCAGGTGACTATTATTGTGCATAATTATTAGGCAACTTAACAAAAAACAAATATATACCCATTTCAATTATTTATTTTTACCAGTGAAACCAATATAACATCTCAACATTCACAAATATACATTTCTGACATTCAAAAACAAAACAAAAACAAATCAGTGACCAATATAGCCACCTTTCTTTGCAAGGACACTCAAAAGCCTGCCATCCATGGATTCTGTCAGTGTTTTGATCTGTTCACCATCAACATTGCATGCAGCAGCAACCACCGCCTCCCAGACACTGTTCCGAGAGGTGTACTGTTTTCCCTCCTTGTAAATCTCACATTTGATGATGGACCACAGGTTCTCAATGGGGTTCAGATCAGGTGAACAAGGAGGCCATGTCATTAGATTTTCTTCTTTTATACCCTTTCTTGCCAGCCACGCTGTGGAGTACTTGGACGCGTGTGATGGAGCATTGTCCTGCATGAAAATCATGTTTTTCTTGAAGGATGCAGACTTCTTCCTGTACCACTGCTTGAAGAAGGTGTCTTCCAGAAACTGGCAGTAGGACTGGGAGTTGAGCTTGACTCCATCCTCAACCCGAAAAGGCCCCACAAGCTCATCTTTGATGATACCAGCCCAAACCAGTACTCCACCTCCACCTTGCTGGCGTCTGAGTCGGACTGGAGCTCTCTGCCCTTTACCAATCCAGCCACGGGCCCATCCATCTGGCCCATCAAGACTCACTCTCATTTCATCAGTCCATAAAACCTTAGAAAAATCAGTCTTGAGATATTTTTTGGCCCAGTCTTGACGTTTCAGCTTGTGTGTCTTGTTCAGTGGTGGTCGTCTTTCAGCCTTTCTTACCTTGGCCATGTCTCTGAGTATTGCATACCTTGTGCTTTTGGGCACTCCAGTGATGTTGCAGCTCTGAAATATGGCCAAACTGGTGGCAAGTGGCATCTTGGCAGCTGCACGCTTGACTTTTCTCAGTTCATGGGCAGTTATTTTGCGCCTTGGTTTTTCCACACGCTTCTTGTGACCCTGTTGACTATTTTGAATTGAATTGATTGTTCGATGATCACGCTTCAGAAGCTTTGCAATTTTAAGAGTGCTGCATCCCTCTGCAAGATATCTCACTATTTTTTACTTTTCTGAGCCTGTCAAGTCCTTCTTTTGACCCATTTTGCCAAAGGAAAGGAAGTTGCCTAATAATTATGCACACCTGATATAGGGTGTTGATGTCATTAGACCACACCCCTTCTCATTACAGAGATGCACATCACCTAATATGCTTAATTGGTAGTAGGCTTTCGAGCCTATACAGCTTGGAGTAAGACAACATGCATAAAGAGGATGATGTGGTCAAAATACTCATTTGCCTAATAATTCTGCACTCCCTGTATACTGTTTTTTTCTCTTGTTTCCACCCTCCACTATACAAAGTGTTTGCTACAGGAGAGCAGAGAAAAACACAAGTAAAGGGGGGGGGGCAGAAAACAGATGTTTTGGAACTAAACCCTGGAAACAGGAGGTTCTGTATTTTCCCTGCTATTATTAAACTCGAAAGTTAAGACACAAAGGAAAAGTGTAACAGCATAAATTCAGAAAATAAATGGAGGGGGATCAAAAAGCAACAGAAAATATTTAAATATCACACAACAGTCTAGTCCAGCTGGACGTTTGAACACTGGAAAAATTCTAAGACTTTATAGACCGGGGACTGCATGTTTTGTTTTTTGCTTTTCTATTAACCATTGTTTATTTCCCACATCTGTAAAAAATGATTATATAAGGTATAAGGCTGCATAGCCAAAAGAGCCAAACAAGATATCTAAGCGTCTTCCAAAGCTGTCTTAAATAAAGGTTATTAACTCTCAGAATACTAAGGTAGACAGTTTATATTAAAAAATAAAGGAGGCTAAAGCAAACCAAAGATAGACAGTGTTAAAGAGAATAAGTGCTGTATAGTCAAAGGTATCCTCAAAGGAATTGTTCAGGTCTAAATCAAACAGTGGCATAACTTGGAACAACGGCGCAATTGTATAAAAAATCACATGGTTAATATTAAGTTAGTTACAAATGCATGAAGGTGTATCGGTCTTGTATAAATAGTCGTATATTTAATTGTTTACCTGCTAGAAAGATGGGAGTTTTTGTATGATTACAGTACAAGTATTCATTCAGACATAGAAATTTCAGAGATTGTACAGTATACCTTGTCTGCATATAGATATTTGCATATGCTTATAAAATGAATAAATGTTAGGGTTTATAGATATTTAGACACTCATACATGTATTTAAGGTGAATAGAGCATGTGTTTTTAGGATTGTGTTGTTTTGGGTGTATTGTACCCGCACAGGTGCCCATAACGGTCAATAGGCCAAAAGGCGATAGGTTTTGATTCTGTATTGATATTTAAATATACTGTTAAGTCACTGATTGGTAATAGAGGTGTATTGCCCTGAATGCGCTTGATCCTGTCTGATCTCGGAAGTTAAGCGGGGCTCAGTAGTGTATTAAAAATCCGCCATATATAGAAGTGCATAAAAAGATAAAAGTAAAAAAGTATTTACATAAAAGGGCAGAAGAGAGTGTAGAACACAGTCTTAGGTCTAAAAATCCCAGGAACATATAAATGAAGCCAACAGAACCCTCAAAGCCTATGGAAAAATACATGACAACTGTGAAAAACAGATCCCCAGCCATGCCCCTAAAAAACAGAAACCATTGCAGGAGCCCTGCCCAGATATAAATCCAGAGAGTCCAGGTAGAAATTCAGAGGTACAGATGACAATAAATCAGCTAGCTGATCTAATATTGCCACAATTTGAGTTGGTTAAGAAAGAGATAACAGATCTTTCCCAGGAAGTTAGACAATTCTCAATAAGAATCACAGAAGAAGAGTCCAGGGTATCAGATCTGGAAGATAAAGTTAATGTGCAGGATACAAATATGACTAAATATGCTGAGAAAATCAAGTTATTACAACTTAAAGTGGAAGATTTGGAGGATAGATCCCGCCGTAATAATATCCGTGTGGTAGGGCTTCCAGAAACCAAAGAGTTTGAGGATTTATTAACATTTGGAGCCAGCACACTTCCTAAATTGTTGAGGGTTCAAACAGAAAAAGGTATCTTACAAGTAGAAAGAGCACACAGAATTGGCAGTATTAGACATTCGACAGATGGGAATGTACGCCCCAGGATGGTGCTAATTAAATATCTAAATTTTCAGGACAAATCAACATTATGCAACACTACAGAAAAGCACAAACGCTGACAATAGATAGGAAAAAAATCCTGATATTTCAGGACTTCTCCTCAGAAACATCATTTAGAAGAAGGGCAATGGCACCATTTTGTTCAGGGCTAATTAAAGCAGGGCTAAAGTATAAGTAAAGTATGGAGGGCAATGTTGTGTTAAACTCAGTAGAGGAAGCTAAAACCTTCTGTCATGAAAAAAATATTGATGTATGAAAAACTTGAAAGTTAAAGCCTGAAAGTGATAACCAATGTCTAATAATGATAAATACATGGACAGCTGATAATTTAGGATTAACTACACAAGGAGGGTGGGGGGTGTTCCCGGGGGAGGGGGGAGAGGTTACTTTTTTTTTCTTCTCTTCCAGGATGAGTATTAGATAGAGTAGTAATGACTTTGCCTTTGAATTTGGTATCATGGAATGTGGGATGGATAACCACCCCCATTAAACGGAAAAATGTCATGAGAATGTTGAAAAGTAAGAAACCAGATATTATTTTCCTTCAAGAGCTGCACCTAAAAAGCACTGAGATAGAGAAATTAAAATCAAATTGGGTCGCAGAAATAGTCGCCACACCATGTAATAAACGTAAGAGTGGGGTTGCTATTATTATGAATAGGAAACTGACATATAAAATCACAAAGCAAGAGCTTGACCCCCATGGCAGGTACATCATCCTTCAAATGCAGATAGATAGTTTAAACTGGATGTTTTGTAATATATATGGCCCAAATAAGTTTGAGAAACATTTCTGGCATAAGATCCGGCATAAACTAACACCATATTTAGGTCAGAACTTAGTTATAGCAGGCGACATGAATTTCACATTATATCCAGAGATAGATAGATTCAGAATTAGATGCAGACAGACAAATTATCGGGAAGCAAAATATTTTCAGAATTATGTTAAATCATTAAAACTAATGACCGAAAGTTTACTTGCGAGTCTAAGACGCATAGAAATTTCTCTCGTATCGATTTATTCCTAATAATTGAACAAATATTAAGGTTTGAGATGGAAACAAACATTGCAGATATAATCCTTTCAGATCATGTGATTATAAGTTTGAAGATCTGGACAGACACAAATATAGGAAGGGGGGTGAACACATTCCGCTTTCCAGCTTACATGAGTAAAAACATACATTTTGTAAACTGGTTAAAAACAGGATGGCAAGAGTACTGCTCACAAAATATAGAGTATAGGAATAAAACAGAAATGTTTTAGGAGGCAGGGAAAGCGGTGATACGTTGAGAAATAAAGGCATATATGATCAAAATTACTCGTAAAAGGAGAGCGAGAGAGACACAACTAGCGAATCAACTAAGAAATGCATATGATAAATATCTAAAGAATCCAAATTAGGGTACGTGGAGTAAATACATACTATCCAAGACAGAAAGAGAGGACTTCTTGAAAGAAAAATGGGCAGGGGAAGACCTTAAAGTCAGGGCCATGTATAAAGGCCACCAGGGGGTCTCAGCAAAGCAACTGGCAAAGGTCACAACATTTTGGAAAAAGAAAAATTTAGTATCAGCAATCGGAGAAGGAAAGATAATCCATACTAAACCATTAGAAATCAAAGAGGCATTTTATAGATATTATCAGAATATATATGCCAGTGGAAAGATAAATAAAGGAGTCAAAGATCAGTTCTGGGATAAAATTGCAATCCCCCGTATATCTGAAGATGAGTTAAAACAAATTAATGCTGCGATTACCGAGTCAGAGATAGTAAAGGTAATTCAAAAGGCGAAAACAGGTAAAGCACCAGGTCCAGATGGCCTATCAATTGAATTTTATAAAATATTAGCAGATATAGTAGGAGGAACACTGGAGAATTTATATAATGATTACTATCAAAGAAAAGCACTGAATTCACCTTATTTTTCTGACTCAGTGATAACTCTTATACATAAGAAAGGGAAAGGTGTTGAGGATTTATCTTCTTATCGCCCAATCTCCCTGTTAAACCAGGATTACAAAATACTCATGTCAGTGATAGCGGACAGACTTAAAAAAGTAGTGGGTAACCTGATACATACAGACCAGGTGGGTTTCATCCCGAGCAGAATCTCAGTGCGCAACATGAGAAGGGTCTTAACAATGCTAGATTATTTTCATCAGGTCAACCAGGACAGCAGAGTAGAATATAATGATAATACGGATAGAGATGTAGCATTAGTCACAGTGGACACAGAAAAAGCATTTGATTCTATTGAATGGGACCACTTGATAACTACACTTGAAAATTTTGTTTTTTCAGGCTGCCTGGTTGACCTGATCAAATTGATCTATAACAAACCAAGATCACAACTCCTGGTGAATGGGGAGCTCTCACAACATATAACTCTGGAAAAAGGAATGCGTCAAGGATGCCCGCTATCACCATTACTATTTAATCTAGCTTTGGAGCCTCTGGCAATATACATCAGGAAAGCAATACAACCAGTATATATGGGCAGGGAGAGTGCATTGATTTCACTCTATGCAGACAATATTCTTTTATTTCTACAGAATACACCTAATATACAGTATTATACTAGTCTAATCCCACCTAACACTTACCGAATTGCAGAATTTCCGAACTGAATCGAACCGAATCGAACCGAATCAAACCGAATCCAGCCGAATTTCTTCAAATCCAAATGAATCCGAAACGAATCGATTCGAAATTTTCCGAATTCGAATCGATCCGAACCAAACTTTGAAAAATTCCAAATCGATCCGAACCGAACCAAATTTTTTCGCCATGCACATGTCTAATCTTTTGATAATATTCAAACAGATTTAAATAAATGGAGTTTATATTATCTGTCACTATCGACCAGGTGTATGTTAATAAAAACAATTTTATTCCCTAAGCTCCTATTCCTCTTAAAAAATTTACCTATTTTTATAACTAAAAAGGATATTGATAGATATAATAAAGCATGTACCTCTTTTATTTGGGTGAAAAAGAAACCTCAAATATCAATGGAGAAACTGAGTAATACAAAACAATTTGGAGGCTTCTCAATACCCAACATCAAGTATTACAACCATGTTGCCCTGGTTAAATTCAGACTAGACTGGTTGACCAAGGCAGAACATGTAACGTATTATAATCTAGAAACGGAGTTGATTACTCCATTTAGTTTACAAGCTATATTACACTGCCCATACAAGAAATTACCATAATGTGTGGACTATGCCAACGTTTGTAAATATTATCCGGGCATGGCAACAATATTGTAGGTTAATAGGCCAAGAACTTCAGGTGTCCCCCTACTTACCTATTATCGGCTGTGTTGACTTTCCTCCAGGGCATAATAATAGACTATTTCAGGAGTGGAGAGAAAAAGGACTTAGTCAATTTATACAGTTAAAAGAAGAGGGAGAAGGGAAGACTCTGACTTTTCAGAGTTTGGCAGAGCAATATAATCTCCCAGCCAAAAATTTCTATGCATATTTGCAAGCGCGTCATTATGTTGAGAAATACAACAGAGAGGTGACAGCAGAATGGGGGCAAGAACAAATAGTCGCGGGCCTAAAGTTATATCAAGCAGGGAAATGGTCAATTTCTTGGTGGTATCAAAAAATATTGAGGATCAAAGGACAAGAGCATATGAATCAGGCCAGGGATAAATTCATAAAATATTTTGATACGATACAAACAGCAGATATCATAGAAAGCATAAAATTGTCAGTCGAAGTAGCTAACTGTATTAACTGGAGGGAGTCGCAGTGTAAAATAATTAATAATTTTTATCTGACCCCAGCAAGATTAGCCAAATGAACTACACCCAAGTCCGGGTATTGTTTCAAATGTGCAGTATCAGATGCAAATTTATTACACTGTTTGTGGAGCTGCCCTAAAGTCAGACAATACTGGGCAAAGATTTAATACTGGTTAAATAGACACTTTAAAGCTAGGATAGAACTGCAGCCGTTTCAAATATTTTTCCTAAAATATACAGAGAATACAGGCGACAGATATCTAATAAATTTAGTCATATTGGTGGCACGTAGTCTGTTGTTTAAAAAATGGAAACAAAAAGAAATTCTAAGTATTAGAGAATTCGTAAATGTTATCAAAACTCAGATGATAGTAGAAAGGCAGAATTTGAAGGCTGGGTAAACAATATAGAAGTTACTTTAGTAAATGGAAAAGTTTTATAAGTTCCTGGCCCCTGGTGTTGCAGCGACAATTCCTGGAGCCATTTCAGAATGCAGTACCATTTTTAAATCTTGTAGTATCAGGAGTCTTACCCACGCAGTGGTTAACAGGTAATAGGGTATAAACGAGCAAGTCAAAATACTCTGAGAGGATGGAGAAAGGTAGAAGGGAGGATTAAATATATATATATATATTTTCCTTCTTTTCCTCTCCCCCCCCCCCCCGTGGGCACCCCCCCACCCCACTCCATGTACCTCTGGGAGTGGGGGAGATGGTGTTTTACGTACAAGTATACTTGGATGTTCACTCTAGCTAACCATTTAAAGGAAGAAAGAGGTTCTTTTTAGAAAATGTTATAGGCTGTTGAATAAATAAGTCAAAGAGGGCAATTTAATATAATTTAAAGAATTGCAGAATCATACACACAGATTTTTGTCAAAAGGGAAAATTTCTGCGGCGCAGAGATTGGTTATATAAATCTAAGGTAATTATAGGAACTGGAATAATGAGTTATGTGTAAAAGTGAGATTGAATTTAGTCACAGTTTGTTAGACTGCCAGTTCCGAGCCATACTTTGAGTTAGCAGAGTCGTTGTTTTGTTTCAAAATATTAAAAGTGCAGACTACCACAGAATATTTGTTTTGAATAACTATGCTTCTGTAAAATTGTCCCTTGTTTTGATCAATAGATGCTTTTTCTTTTTCTTTTATTTTGTTGTATTTTTATGCCTGTGTTATGGAAATTCAATAAAAAAATAATTAAAAAAAAAAACATATTATTAAAGTACAATACATAAGAAAAGTATATAGTAATCCCTGTACACAAATCCCTGCAAATAAAAAACATAATTACAACAGAAATCCTGAAAAAAAAGGTTGATTAAATAATTCTGAAAAGAAACATTACTTACCAGAACAGCAGAATCCAAAACTAATATGTTGTGAATAATATATTGAAGGAGGTCAGATGATGATGAATCCGATATTATAAAACAGCAGTGAGAATCCAATATAGGATACCTAATGAGGAGAACTGCTATTACACGTGCACCAGCAAGCAGAATAAAATCAGATCTACCTGCTGAAAACAGACAATCTTTTTATTGAGAGCGCATCCGTTTTCACACTAGCTGTGACGTCATCATGGGGGTTGGAGCATGCGCACTGCAGAGAAGGGATTGTGCTCCAGTGGCCGCGCAGCCAAAAAAAAATCAGAAAGGGTTTTGTTATAATCATAAAAAACGGAAGGTTGCAAAAATAATATATAAAGTTATATAACATTTCAGTAAAAAAGCCACACACACATAGGCTTAGTTTTAATGGATCATTCTATTAAAAATAGGTCTTTATTTGGGTAAACTGTCTCTTTAATACTTCATGCGGGCGGGTAGTTTTTTTTTTTCTCAATACTTCGTCCGGGCAGTTTGTTTTTAAAATGTATTTCTTGTGAGCGGATACGTGTTTTTTCATTATTTCATGCGGGCGGTTGCGTGTTTTTTTTTTTTTTAAGGCTTCGTTTGCTTATGCTGCAACCAGGTAGATTCCAAAAATGGCAAGGTGAATTCTTTCATCACCCTGCCGTTTTCGGAATGCATCCAGGTGGATTCTTTTGGCTGAGCGCGCAGCCAACATTCCTTTGAGGATGCGTGCGCAACTGATGACACTGACGGATGATGGATGCGTTACAAACGCAATTATAGTACAGATTATAATGCTTTAGCTATATACTAGTTACCCACATTTTAGTTAAAAAAAAAAACCTGCACTGAGAAAAGAAACATTGTTTTAGTTTCATGCTAGTAGTTTGCACACAGTACTGCACAAAGCACATTACAGCAGGAGCGCTGTTACTAGTGTGTTAGATGATCGTCTCCATATGCAGTAAAAGCACTGCTTCCTCATTCTTAACTGCTTAGAAGCAAAATAACTAATGCTTATCAATTGTAAACTTTGTAAACATCAAAAGTTTTATTAAATTAGCCCATTAGTTTTTGGGTATACTGTCCCTTTAAGCAGCAGGAATTCCACAGATTTGGGCCAGTTGCCTTAGCCCCACCCAGCACAGGAGCAGTCCTAGCAAGTAGCTCCCAATCCCTCTTACTGGGGCTCATGTCTAGACTGGTGAGACCAGAAGTTTCAAGCTGCACTTGTGTAATGCAGTCACCACACCCCTTCCCTGTGCCTTGTGCTGACATTGTCTGCTTGAGCCAGCACACAGCAGGCTGTTGAAACCACAGACACAGCAACATAACAGGGAGTAAAGGTAAGAGAGACCAGGGCAGCATTAACCTCTTGAAGTCTGTTTATTTTAATGGAAACAGTTTCTTTGATGTACTCCTGTACAGGTCAAGGGTTCCCAGCCCCCTCCCTGCAGCTCAAAGCAGGACACAGACCTTAACCCCTTTGCTCCTGCTAGCAACTTTTGTTTTAATAAATCAATTCAACTGTGGTTAGAAGCTGTGTGTCTTAGTGTCAATTTCTTGTGTCAACCAGCCTTTTGCCCAACTCTCTCTGTCTCTCTCTTACTTTCTCTCTCTCTCTCTCTCTTTCTCTCTCTCTTTCTCTCTTTCTCTCTCTCTTTCTCTCTTTTTCTCTCTCTTTCTCTCTTTTTCTCTCTCTTTCTCTCTCTTTCTCTCTCTTTCTCTCTCTTTCTCTCTCTTTCTCTCTCTTTTTCTCTCTCTCTTTTTCTCACTCTCTTTTTCTCACTCTCTTTTTCTCACTCTCTTTTTCTCACTCTCTCTTTCTCACTCTCTCTTTCTCACTCTCTCTTTCTCACTTTCTCACTCTCTTTTTCTCACTCTCTTTTTCTCACTCTCTTTTTCTCTCTCTCTTTTTCTCTCTCTCTTTTTCTCTCTCTCTTTTTCTTTCTCTCTTTTTCTTTCTCTCTTTTTCTTTCTCTTTTTCTTTCTCTCTTTCTCTTTTTCTCTCTCTCTCTCTCTCTCTCTCTCTTTCTCACTCTCTCTTTCTCACTCTCTCTTTCTCACTCTCTCTTTCTCACTCTCTTTTTCTCACTCTCTTTTTCTCACTCTCTTTTTCTCACTCTCTTTTTCTCTCTCTCTTTTTCTCACTCTCTTTTTCTCACTCTCTCTTTCTCACTCTCTCTTTCTCACTCTCTTTTTCTCTCTCTCTTTTTCTCACTCTCTTTTTCTCTCTCTCTTTTTCTCTCTCTCTTTTTCTCTCTCTCTTTTTCTTTCTCTCTTTTTCTTTCTCTCTTTTTCTTTCTCTCTTTCTCTTTCTCTCTTTCTCTTTCTCTTTCTCTCTCTTTCTCTTTCTCTCTCTTTCTCTTTCTCTCTCTTTCTCTTTCTCTCTCTTTCTCTTTCTCTCTCTCTTTCTCTCTCTCTTTCTCTATTTATCTTTCCGTCTCTCCTCTATACTCTCTTCTTGCTCATATATGTTCGTAATGCAATAGATCAGAACCATATCCAACATAATACTGAAAGTAGTAACAATAATAATAAAGATTTAATAATACTATCAGTTAATATGTCTGTTTCCAGAAATTGATGACATCATAGACAGAATTAAATCCCTTTGGGATGCGTGTCTCTAGTATATAAAATACATACATTATGGGACTGATTTATCAAGGGGCGAATGGCCCCTGATGCCTCTGTTACCGAGCGAGCATTCAGGCTCGCCGGAAACAGGAGTTAAGAAGCAGAGGTCTTAAGACCGCTGCTCCTTAACTCGATACCCTCTGCTAGCGGCCGGCTGGCTGCGGATCTGCAGGGGGCCTATGCTATCAGCATTTATCAATGTCTGGTGGATCATGTCCACCAGACACATGATAAATCGTCCCCAAAGAATAGACTTTATTTTTATTTATATATATATATATATATATATATATATATATTTATATATACTTACATAAAGGATAGGTTATTTGGGGTTTCATGTTACTGGATTTTTAATACTATTTACAAATAAATTACATTTTATCTTCAAAATCCAGAGAGTGCTGTTGTGATATGGAGGGTGTGTGTGTATATATATATATATATATATATATATATATATATATATATATATATACATATATATTTATATTTATAAGATAATAAGGTAGGGAGGGAATTAGATTCAATATAAGTCAGACCCCAAAATAATTAGCATTATTATAAGGTAGTCAAACCCATATACTCCTAAATTTGCTAGTCACTTGAAATATAGTGGGGGGTGCTCATTATCCGGGTAAATAAGCTGAAAAAACAGAAAAATAGTGGATAAACCAGAGCACTCTTTTCATATCAATAAATCAGAACGTAGAACAGTGAGGTAATATGCAGTGGGTATGAAATAAAACTTAACATTTAATTGTATTAATAAAAATGGTAGTAATAACTACCTGTGTGGTGTATTAAAAGCTGTATTGTAGTACAGTAGAGCTGGCAAACCTAGGAAAGTATCCTTAAAGACGTAGCTACATACAATGTAACCATAGGTTAACCTATATAGAAAAAAGGAAAACAGTCTGCTGCAAAAACACCATAATATGCTCACGGATTGCACTAAAAACTAAATCTAAGAAAGAGGACAAGCCTCACAACGATTATACTAAGCTGGTGCAATGCTGGAGCGGTGTATATTGCAGTAGAAATTCCAAATTTGGCAATTATGAAATAAGTACAATGTATAGAGCTAAAAACGTCTATGAGGCTGCAGAGCTCTTAGTTTAAGCGCCTGATGCGCATTTCGCCATATGCTGGCTTTGTCAAAGGCTAATATATATATATATATATATATATATATATATATACTTACATAAAAAATATAGATATTTTATATATATATATACTTACATAAAAAATAAATATATATATATATATATATATATATATATATATATATATATATATATATATATATATATGAGAAAGAAGTCACCAGCGCTAGATCTTGGAATTTGTAATAAATTGTTTTTGTGAAAGGAAATTAATCCTTTTAAGTGTAAAAGTCTATCTGATATATGTCTAATAACAGTCTTATGGCAATAGTAAGAGACTGAAAAATGATAGCGTGCTGCCTCTGTATAGAAACAGAGTACCCCTGACTCTGTAAAACTGTATGTGGAAAGAGAGAAATTCAATATTATGGTAGAGGCACTCAGCTATATGATGGTATACTTAATTAGTGATGTCGCGAACCTAAAAATTTGCATTCGCGAACGGCGGACACGAACTTCCGCAACTGTTCGCGAACGGGCGAACCGCTATAGACTTCAATAGGCAGGTGAATTTTAAAACCCACAGGGACTCTTTCTGGCCACAATAGTGATGGAAAAGTTGTTTCAAGGGGACTAACACCTGGACTGTGGCATGCTGGAGGGGGATCCATGGCAAAACTCCCATGGAAAATTACATAGTTGATGCAGAGTCTGTTTTTAAGCCATAAAGGGCATAAATCACCTAACATTGCTAAATTGTTTGGAATAACGTGCTTTAAAACATCAGGTATGATGTTGTATCGATCAGGTAGTGTAAGGGTTACGCCCGCTTCACAGTGACAGACCAAACTCCCCGTTTAAAGGGACAGTCTACACCATAATTTTTATTGTTTTAAAAGATAGATAATCCCTTTATTACCCATTTCCCAGTTTTGCATAACTAACACATTTATAATAATATACTTTTAACCTCTGTGATTATCTTGTATCTAAGCCTCTGCAAACTGCCCCTTTTCTCAGTTCTTTTGACAGACTTGCAGTCTAGCCAATCAGTGCCTGCTCCCAGATAACTTCTTGTGCACGAGCACAGTGTTATCTATATGAAATACGTGAACTAACACCCTCTAGTGGTGAAAAACTGTTAAAATGCAATCTGAAAGAGGTGGGCTTCAAGGTCTAAGAAATTAGCATATGAACCTCCTAGGTTAAGCTTTCAACTAAGAATAACATGAGAACAAAGCAAAATTAGTGATAAAAGTAAATTGGAAAATTGTTTAAAATTGCATGCTCTATCTGAATCATAAAAGTTTATTTTGGCCTAGACTGTCCCTTTAACGCACCGCAAACAGTCCATTTGCACAATTGCAAACTCCCCATTTGCACAAGGTTGGATACCAAGCTAGCCATGTCCCGTTCCTTGTCCTCACTGATGTCATTGAAGGTCTCTTCCTCCACCCAGCCACGTACAACACTAAGGGTCCCCGAAAGGTGACAACAAGCCCCCTGGGACGCCTGCTGTGTTTGGTCTTCCACCTCCTCAAAGCCACCTTCCTCCTCTGACTCCTCTTCTTCAGACTCCTCTCTCTGCGTTATTATAAGGTGTGTTAAGTAGTACTATTCCTATCAGTGTAATCCCTGTTACGTCCCCTATCGGGGGAGGTGTATATGGCATGGATTTTAGGGACCGGGAGATGGAAAAAGATGCTTGGTCGGTCTTCCTACTTCAAATTTGGGGCACTGCGCGTGCAATCTACTGTGCCACCAGATATGAGTGGTGTGTTAAGTAGTACTATTCTGATCAGTTTAATCCCTGTTACATCCCCTATCAGGGGACGTGTATATGGCATGGCCGAAACACAAGTGGCTGTCAGATAACAGTCCGGCCACGAGATAGATAGATTTGATAGATAGATGGATACATAGATTAGATAGATCAATAGATGCAATAGATACATTTGATAGATACGATAGATAGATAGATCAATAGATAGATAGATTTGATAGATAAATAGATAGATAGATAATTTTCAAGACAGAGAATTACAAGACGTGCGGTCTGAGACCCATGGTAAGGTTCCCAGAGGCAGTTGCGGCGCCCGAGGCTCTGATTAGAACAGAGCACTCTGGAACGTATCTGCCCTTGGCCGAAATCGGAACATTCTTTAGCTTTCTGTCTGTCGGCCAAATGTCCGTCGGCCAAATGTCCATCTGCCAAATGTCCGTCTGCCAAATGTCCTTCTGCATTTTGTCAGAGCACCGCGTGCAATCTACTGTGCCACCAGATATGAGTGGTGTGTTAAGTAGTACTATTCTGATCAGTTTAATCCCTGTTACGTCCCCTATCAGGGGACGTGTATATGGCATGGATTTTAGGATCCGGGAGATGGAAAAAGATGCTTGGTCGGTCCTCCTACTCCAAATTTGGGGCACTGCGCGTGCAATCTACTGTGCTACCAGATATGAGTGGTGTGTTAAGTAGTACTATTCTGATCAGTTTAATCCCTGTTACGTCCCCTATCAGGGGACGTGTATATGGCATGGATTTTAGGAACCGGGAGATGGAAAAAGATGCTTGGTCGGTCCTCCTACTCCAAATTTGGGGCACTGCGCGTGCAATCTACTGTGCTACCAGATATGAGTGGTGTGTTAAGTGGGCACAGTATATGCTGTGAGCCTGGCACACACGCTGGCAGGCAGGCAACTGCAATTAGATTACACTAGCAGACTGATATTTCACAGTCAAAAAGTTTTTTTTTTTTAAATTTACACTACCGTTACACCAGATATGAGTGGTGGCACTGGGCAAGTGGGCCTGGCACACACGCTGGCAGGCAGGCAACTGCAATTAGATTACACAAGCAGACTGATGTTTCACAGTCAAAAAAGTTTTGTTTTTTTTAATTTACACTACTGTTACAACAGATATGAGTGGTGGCACTGGGCAAGTGGGCCTGGCACACACGCTGGCAGGCAGGCAGGCAACTGCAATTAGATTACACAAGCAGACTGATGTTTCACAGTCAAAAAAGTTTTTTTTTAAAATTTACTCTACTGTTACACCAGATATGAGTGGTGGCACTGGGCAAGTGGGCACAGTATACGATGTGAGCCTGCCACACACGCTGGCAGGCAGGCAACTGCAATTAGATTACACTAGCAGACTGATGTTTCACAGTCAAAAAAGTTTTTTTTTTTTAAATGTACACTACTGTTACACCAGATATGAGTGGTGGCACTGGGCAAGTGAGCCTGCCACACACGCTGGCAGGCAGGCAGGCAACTGCAATTAGATTACACTAGCAGACTGATGTTTCACAGTCAAAAAAATTTTTTTTTTTTAAATTTACACTACTGTTACACCAGATATGAGTGGTGGCACTGGGCAAGTGGGCCTGGCACACACGCTGGCAGGCAGGCAACTGCAATTAGATTACACTAGCAGACTGATGTTTCACAGTCAAAAAAGTTTTTTTTTTTTAAATTTACACTACTGTTACAACAGATATGAGTGGTGGCACTGGGCAAGTGGGCCTGGCAGGCAGGCAACTGCAATTAGATTACACAGGGAAAAAAAAAAAAAAAAAGATGTTCTAGCCCTAAAAAGGGCTTTTTGGGGTGCTGTCCTTACAGCAGAGATCAGATGAGTCCTTCAGGACTGTAGTGGACACTGAATACACTAGCCTAGCTATCAATTTCCCTATTAAATCAGCAGCAGCTACACTGTCCCTCCTCTCACTAAGAATGCAGCTTCCGAATGAATCTAAAATGGCTGCTGTCCAGGAGCTGGGAGGGTCTGGGAGGTAGGGTCTGCTGCTGATTGGCTGGAATGTGTCTGCAGACTGTGAGATACAGGGTCAAAGTTTACTCAATGATGACGAATAGGGGGCGGATCAAACATCGCATATGTTCGCCCGCCATTGCCAAAGCGAACAAGCTATGTTCGCCGGGAACTATTCGCCGGCGAATAATTCGCGACATCACTATACTTAATATATCATATACAGGTATAAATGTAAGTCCACAAATAGTATATAGTGGTATCCTGGTAGAAATCTTCACAATAATTCATTCAATTAAGAATTTACTGCTTACCAGCTATTACCTCAATCATATGAGGTAAGGAGTAGGCCCAGTTAGAGATGGTACAGTGTGATTTCCCCGTCTCTGTCCTGGTGATGATCCGAGAAATCTTTGTTGAAATGAGGTCCCCTCTTTGGGTTTCAATGGTGGTAGGAATACTTAATCCCTTCTGAATGATCCTTGGGGTGGTGTGCCCTCAGATGGTGAGAATCTCCGTCTCCTCAGGTGGTATTTGAGGTATTGATCATAGGAGAGAAAAGAAGGCACATAGCATAATATTGTTCTAACACAACAAAAAATATTTATTAAGAGTTAATATGCGCTTACATTAAAAGACCTCAATCATTTATGATGTAAGATAAAAACATATAAAAACCGTGGGCTGTATCCTGGATAAAGACAGCTATGGAAGTAGCATAGAAATCCAAAAAGTTTGGAAATTGTTCATAAAATGTCCTTTAGGTTTGATTATGGTGTATATATAAAATAACACCAGTATGGCCCCAGCAATATTGTGGCAGAATTCCTCAAAATGGTGAGGCTATGGTGTACATGTGCCATACTGGTGTTATTTTTATTCCAAGCCCAACTTAAACCACTTTTTAAATATTACTGAATTGAGGCCAGATTGAAATTTTGGATTCCCCATTATTGGTAAATACTGAGAGGCCTTGCAGTTAACTTTTAACAGGCTCCCTATTTTCCACCAAGAGAGCATACAATTTTAAACAACTTTCCAATTTACTTATTTACATTATTTAATTTGCTTCCTTCTCTTGTTATCCTTTGCTGAAAGGTTTTTCTAGGAAAACTCAGGAGCAGCATAAAACCTAGGTTCTAACTGCTGATTGGTGGCTGCATATATATACCGATTGTCATTGGCTCACCCATGTTTTCAGTTAGAAACCAGTAGTGCATTGCTGTGCCTTCAACAAATGATTCTAAGAGAATTAAGCTAATTTCATAATAGAAGTAAACTTGAAAGTTGTTTAAAATTGTATGTTCTATCTAAATCATGGAAGAAAATTTTGTATTTGATGTCCCTTTTAAGAATTTTTGCAAATTATATATTCCATTATCAATTATTCTATTAAAACGTACTGCTGTTTTTCCCCAGCATACACACATATGCTTTGAGGGCCCATACACCAGAATTAAACACCACACTCAGAGAGTCAGCAGTAGCTTGTGTGACATAAATGATGTTTTTACAGAAGTTATACACACCACTTCCAGCTCTCTGATCAGGCATGGTGTTTGAATAATGGTGTACGGCCCTCAAAGGTCGTATGCTGCTGAAAACCAGTAATTACTTTTAATAGAGGCATTTTTGCTAATTGACATATATTGAAAAAATGCTTATATTTAATATTGAAATGCGCCCATGCACATTTTGACCTTTACCCCTTTAACCCTGTACAACACACACAAACATGAACACATGTACATATATATGCTTATGCAGGATGCCTTGTGACAAATACACCTCGACTAGATACGATTGTATGGTTTCCTACGTTTATATCAACCTCTTACATCATAGCCCTGGCCCACTGAACTTTATTCTGGATACTTGCTACCCTTCACATACATTTTATTCTGGATACTTGCTACCCTTCACATACATTTTATTCTGGATACTTGCTACCCTTCACATACATTTTATTCTGGATACTTGCTACCCTTCACATACATTTTATTCTGGATACTTGCTACCCTTCACATACATTTTATTCTGGATACTTGCTACCCTTCACATACATTTTATTCTGGATACTTGCTACCCTTCACATACATTTTATTCTGGATACTTGCTACCCTTCACATACATTTTATTCTGGATACTTGCCACCCTTCACATACATTTTATTCTGGATACTTGCCACCCTTCACATACATTTTATTCTGGATACTTGCCACCCTTCACATACATTTTATTCTGGATACTTGCCACCCTTCACATACATTTTATTCTGGATACTTGCTACCCTTCACATACATTTTATTCTGGATACTTGCTACCCTTCACATACATTTTATTCTGGATACTTGCTACCCTTCACATACATTTTATTCTGGATACTTGCTACCCTTCACATACATTTTATTCTAGATACTTGCTACCCTTCACATACATTTTATTCTGGATACTTGCTACCCTTCACATACATTTTATTTTGGATACTTGCCACCCTTCACATACATTTTATTCTGGATACTTGCTACCCTTCACATATATTTTATTCTGGATACTTGCTACCCTTCACATACATTTTATTCTGGATACTTGCTACCCTTCACATACATTTTATTCTAGATACTTGCTACCCTTCACATACATTTTATTCTGGATACTTGCTACCCTTCACATACATTTTATTCTGGATACTTGCTACCCTTCACATACATTTTATTCTGGATACTTGCTACCCTTCACATACATTTTATTCTGGATACTTGCCACCCTTCACATACATTTTATTCTGGATACTTGCTACCCTTCACATACATTTTATTCTGGATACTTGCCACCCTTCACATACATTTTATTCTGGATACTTGCTACCCTTCACATACATTTTATTCTGGATACTTGCTACCCTTCACATACATTTTATTCTGGATACTTGCTACCCTTCACATACATTTTATTCTGGATACTTGCTACCCTTCACATACATTTTATTCTGGATACTTGCTACCCTTCACATACATGCTGCCAAACTTTCATCAGCGACAGTCGCAATCAGAAGGTGGGAGTGGGCACAACCAACCAACCAGATAGGTTTTATATTTAATACTTAGGTCATCAGCTAGCTTAGGGATCATTAAATAAATAAAAGAAATACAAACCTATTGATTAATCCCTTGCTGTAGTTAATTGCTTGTGCACTGGCTGCACCACCTGCTGGTCAAGCCTGTTTATACTTGTGATATTTATTAAACTTTATCATTTTAGGGAGTCAGAAGAAAAGCAAATCTCTTGGATGTCTCTCATGGATACCATTGGGGTCGGAACGTTGCTCCTTCTGCTCATAACCAGCATTTTCATCTATATGACATGGAACAAAATGTACAAGAAACGGAACCTTCCTCCAGGTCCAACACCTCTACCGCTGATTGGAAATTTTCTAAATATAAAGATGGGTGAACTGGCAGGATCATTAATGAAGGTTGGTTTTTACTGGTGTATCAGCTTTATAGAAGAGCTGTTTATTAATTATGTGATAACCAGGGAGAATATGACCTAGAGAGATAGGGATAGATTTATCAGATCTCAGGCGGACATGATTCGCTATAGTGAATCATGTCTGCCCTGCATAGCTAAATGCCGACAGTATACGCTGTTGGCATTTAACATTGCAAAAGCAGTTCTTGTGAACTGCTTGTGCAATGCCGCCCCCTGCCAATCTGCTGCTAACAGGGGGTATCAATCAACCCGATCGTATACGATCGGGCGGATTGCTGTCCGCAGCCTCAGAGGAGGTGGACTGAATGTAAACAGTTACATTCGGACCTTGTTAAATCGGCCCCACAGGCTTATTTTATAACGGTCATCCAAAGTTTTTCCTTAGACCATATTTGAAGGATACACTTGATAAAAATTAAGAATCACTAAAGAATTAATATTGGCCGCGAGTCTGCAGGGCTCTCTTGTGAGCTGCTGGTGCAATGCTGAATACGGAGAGCGTATTGCTCTCCGTATTCAGTGAGGTCTGGCGGACCTTGTTAAATAGAGGCCGGTATTTTTTGTTGAAAAGTAGGGATGATTGCTAAGTAGTCTCCCATTTCTGGAGTACTATATAAGTATCCATTTACAAGAGCACTAAATAGCAGCACTTATGGTGCTTATTGGGAGTCAGATAAGATTTTATTTCATGTTTTTTTTTTTTTATATTTAGGTGATCCATCACCGCACATTCATATATACCCATAGATTTGTTTCAATTTGTTTTTAATAACACATGAACATAATTTGTGTCTTCTTGTTTGATTAGTCACTCTCACCATATATGCCCCCTAGAGTTGAACACAGTGGTGATATCAACAGTGGTCATGTTCTGTAGACATCTACCTAGGTATCTCTTAAAAAAAAATATCATGGGAACAAAATAAATTTGATAAAAGAAGTAAATTGAACACTAAAAAAAATAAAAAATAAATTGAATACTCTGTCTGAACCACAAGAAATATTTTGGGTTTCACTCTGGTCTGGTTAGCGTGTCCTTAGAGCTCTGGTTAACTGTTTAGTGAAACAAAAAGTGTCACAAAACTCATCAAATATACATTTAAAAGTACATTTACATCTATAATATAATTGCGTTTGTAACGCGTCCGTCGCCAGTTGCGCACATCTCCAAAGGAATGTTGGCTGCGCGAGGCAGCCAAAAGAATCCACCTGGATGCAGCGTAGGCAAACAAAGCCTTTTTTTTAAAAAAAAAAACGCACAAAATAATGAAAAAAACACTTTTAACCGCCCGCAAGAAATACATTTAAAAAAAAAAAACGAATCACCCGCACAAATTATTAAGAAAAAAAAAACCTACCCGACTGCACTAAGTATTAACAAAAAATAAACCTAGCCGCCCACACAAGTATTAACCAAAAAAACCTAACCCGTAAACCGCCAAACCCCCACAACACAACTACCTAACCCTTAAACTGCCAAACCCTACAATGCCAACTAACTAATTATACTATTAACTCCTAAACCGACAAAACCCCACATCGCAGTAACCCTAATTAACCTATTAACCACTAAACCGCAACCCCCCACATCACAATAAACCTAATTAGCCTATTAACTCCTAAACCACCAACCCACCACAACACAAATAACTAATTTAATTGCAAAGCCCCCTAACTTAACACCCCCAAAATGAACCCCAATTACTACTAAATTACAATTAAAAAAAATAAATTCTAACATTAAATTACAAAAAAATTAATCTAACATTACAAAAAATAAAAAAGTCTAACATTATAGAATTTTTTTTATCAAAAATTAAAAAATTAAACCTAATCCTTATGAAAATAACCCCCCCCAAATAAAAACACCCCCTAATCTAAAGTAAACTACCAATAGCCCTTAAAATGGCCTTTTGTAGAGCATTGCCATAAGTTAAACAACTCTTTTACATTAATTAATACTAAGCCCCCCTTAACAGTAAATACCCCCCAACCCACCAAACCCCCCAAAATAAAAAAAACTAACACCAAAAAAACCTAAGCTACCCATTGCCCCTAAAGGGGCATTTGTATGGGCATTGCCCATTTAAGGGCATTAAGCTCTTTTACTGCCCTTTACAAGGGCAATCAGCTTTTTACAACCCAAAAAACCCTAATCTTAAAAATAAAAAACCCCAAAAAATAAAAAAAATACTAAATCTAACCCCCAAATAAGTACTCACTGTTCCTGAAGTCTGGCGGAGAAGGTCTTCTTCCAGGCGGCTCCATCATCTTCTATCTTTATCTGGAGAGAAGGTGGCGTGCAGTGGAGGTGTGGAGCGGTCTTACCCGATGCATGGATCCACAGCGGCGGTCCTCAGTGGTGTGGAGGCACTTCTTCATGCGATCGTCTGCCGCACACTGAAGATTAAATGCAAGGTACCCCATATTTATTTTAAAATCAGCCATTAGGATGAGAGCTACTGAAATCTTATTGGCTGATTTAACTAATTTCAAATTTCAGCAAATAGGAATGCAAGTTACCCCAAATTGAAGGCCTACTTTGTATTAAATTTTCAGTGTACGCCGGAGATCGGATGAAGAGGTGCCTCCACGCCATGAGGATCACCGCCGCTGGGGACCGCCGCTCCGGATCCACGCATCGGGGAAGACCGTTCCGCACCTCTGCTCCGTGCCGCCTTCGCTCCAGATGAAGATAGAAGATGATGGAGCCGTCTGGAAGAAAACCTTCACCGCCAGTACGGTGAGTACCTATTTGGGGCTTAGTCTTAGGCTTTTTTTTTTATTTTTTAAAGATTAGCGATTTAATTGGCTGTGAAAGAGCTGATTGCCCTTTTAAGGGCAGTAAAATAGCTGAATGCCCTCCATACAAATGCCCCTTCAGGGGCAATGTGTAGCTTAGGTTTTTTTAGTGTTAGGTTTTTTTTATTTTGGGGGGATTGGTTGGGTGGGGGGTTTTACTTTTAGGGGGTAATTGTTAAGTTTTTAAATTAAAAGAGCTGTTTAACTTAGGGCAATGCCGTAAAAAAGGCCCATTTAAGGGCTATTGGTAGTTTAGTATTAGATTAGGGGGCGTTTTTATTTTGTGGGGGATTTTTTATTTTTATAAGGGTATTAGTTTAGGTTTAAATTTCTTATTTTAGATAGCTGTGTTTATTTTCTGTAATTTTACTTTTATTTTTTGTAATATTAACTTAGGAGGTTTGTATTTTCTAAACATAGACTGCCCTATGGGCAGGCTTATCGCCTAGTTCATAATAACATCATCTAATAAAAAGTATTAAAAAAAATATGGCACAAAAAAGTTATAAGGGCTCAAAGATATGAGGTCTCATGTGTTAGATAAAAAAGGCAGGCAAATGGCTTTAATATTGAGATCTGGGTCTCTGGTGACAGCACACCTTACTGAGAGTGCTATTGAGCACCCAGGGCTGTGCAGGTTGCAGGGTCATTAGATGTGTACCCAGTCCAGTCTAAGAGAGCAGTCCCTTTCCGTGTTTTGTATATGTCTAGGGTGATTACGTAAGCCTGTGCACCCTTGACTTGTTCCCAGTTTGTTTGATTGAGAGCTTGCATTTGTATGGCTGCATTAGGGACCCAGGTTTTGAGATAGACCTTGACGTGGTACCTGGGCTTGTCCTTTTTGGCCAGATGCAGTAACTAATTCTTCCAGTTTTTCTTTTTATCTTAGCTGAGCACTTGCAAGTGAGTTCTGGACTTTCTCTGTGTGTTATATGTATATATGTATGTATGTGTGTATATGTAAGTGTGTATATATATATATATATATATATATATATATATATATATATATATATATATATATATATATATATATAAACAACATTTTAAATTAGGGGGAGATAAAAGGTGAGTTTAAAATCCTCCACTACGCACAAAATATAGAAAAAATAACTCATTGTGTAGTTAATTTTATATATATATATATATATTACATACATATCCAAACAGCTGATCCACCTACCTGGGTGCAGATATGTAACAGATATCCTCAAATGAAGTGCACTCACAGGAACATTTGGATCTCAAAAAGCCAAAATTTATTTAGTGTTTCGGGGAGATTTACAACCCCTTCATCAGATGAAGGGAATGTAAATCTCTCCGAAATGTTAAATACATTTTGGCTTTTTGAGATCTAAATGTTCCTGTGAGTGCACTTCATTTGAGGATATATATATATATATATATATATATATATATATATGTGTGTGTGTATTTACAGACATATATACACATATAAACACCTAAATACATATGTACACATAATATAATAACACTTATCACATTCCGATATTCTTCACATACAGTAATATGGTATATATATATTTTTAAATAGATAAATAATCATGTATCAGGCTTTAAAAAAACTACGCTAAAAATTACCTTGAAAAGGGATTTTGGCTGGGCATTGCCCTTAGTGGCGCTACATCTTCATCCCAGCAGTAGTCCTCTATCTTCATCCCAGTGACGGTCTTCAATCTATATCCAAGTGTCGCTCACGTCCTCTTCATGCTGTCACCAGCCTCACACTGAATTTTGAATGTGCGGTACCCCTTTTATATAGGGGAACCTTTGCATTACTATTGGCTGATTTTCTATTTCAAATTAAAATCAGCCAATTGAATGAAAGCTTTTTTCTATTGACTGATTTGAATTTGGAATATAAAATCAGCCAATAGGATTGCAAGGATACCCCTATATAAAGTGGTCAATAGAGTAGTTTAGTGCAACTGTTCCTCTGGCCAAACTCTTTGTGGTAATCTACCCACTCCACTTGTAATATGGATTAGGGCGTAGAGAACACCACGATCTCACAATTGAGCTCCTAACAATAACACGCCACTAGTAATCTGTCCCTAAATCATATTGGGATGTCTGACAAGTCATTCTTGTGTAATAATAACTGATGTATTTTTTTGTGGAATAATAACTGCAATGCTGGGCTGAACCTTGTCCATTCGCATTTAAAGGGACATAATACTTATATGCTAAATCACTTGAATCTGATACAGCATAACTGTTAAAGGCTGACATGAATAGATCACCTGCATATCTTTATGTAAACAGATATTTTACTTCAAAATGTATTCAGCTCACCAGAGTAAGTGTTCAGTGAACAGTTATACCAGTCATAGCCAATATATAGGCAATCAGCATCAGCAGTGCATTTCATAGTAAACTTCTTTAAACTGAATATTAAAGTAACATTACAGATGCACACTCCCTTGCAGGTCCTGGGACTAGCATCCTGATTGGCTGTTAAAAGTCTATTTACAGTAGGATGTGAACTCATAGGAAATTTCAAGGTAAAATATCTTCATTTTTTACATAGATGTTCAGGTGATATTTTCTGACCAGCATTTTACAGCTATGCTACATTACTTTCAAGTCCTTCAACCAGGGGCGAAACTACAGGGGGTGCAGAGGTCGCAAAATTTTTTTTTTTACAATAAAAAACGTTGACCTGCCACTGCCTGCACTGATATCATGTGAGTGTGACATGATGCTTCACTAGTGTCTGTGAATACAGGGGTTAGTGTTTCTGTTTTACCCATTGGTGTTTATGTGTGTGTGTATGTGTGTATGTATGTGACTGTGTGTGTATTTATGCATGTATGTGTATGTTTGTGGAACCAGCAAATTACAGACCTTGTTACAGCATGGGGGGCAGGGGGTAAACAGTGTCACTATACAGTACCACTATATTCAGTATGGGGGGGCCGGACCATGTCCCAGACTACTGTGGTTACTGTATAAAGTACTGGGGCGGGTAGGGTCAGGCCAGCCATCTCACTGGCAGATTACAGACTGTGTCACTGACTCACTATATACAGTACTGGTGGGTTAAACAGTGTCACTATATACAGTAATAGGTGGTCAGACCATCTCACAGACTGTGGGCACAGGGTACCTCCTTTTGCATACATGTAATCTGATTCACATTTTTTTGTGTGTGTTTTAAATATATATATATATATATATATATATATATATATATATATATAAAAAGATATATATCAAATTCACTTTTGGGGGGGGGGGCTTATTCAGATTCTTGCACCTGGGCCCTGTGGTTTCTAGTTACGCCTCTGCCTTCAACATTTGGGTATCGTGTCCTTTAAGAAATGGGGGCCAAACAGTCAGCTGTCTCACCAATATCTACATATAGTGCAGCACACCAGCCTATAGATTTAAAGGTTTAAAAGTCCTAGTTTTCAAAGTCAAACCAGGGTGTCCACATTGGGCAATAACCCCACCCATAGCCTTCCTAATCATGCTCTCGCACCCTGCTCACTAAACACCTTCAACTCTTCCCACAAGTCTCTCTAACTTAGCTTGGGCCTCTCGGTTCAGCAAGGCATCCAGCAATTTTGGGAGGTATGAAGGTGTAATGTGCCATCTATCGACCATAGCCAAAAAAAAGCAGTTAGCAGTATAGCAGTAGCCACAACCATTTCATGGCATCAAAACATTTGTGTGCCACATCAATATTTTTATACTCCGTGTGGTATATTGAACTAAAACTTAAAAAAATATTGATTATGCTGATAAGGTACCAGCCTATATTTTAAAAAAGCCAAGAAGTGCTATGTGAAACAGTTCAAAAGTATTATTTGAGTACAAGGATAAAAAGAAAAGAAAAACAGGGAATCCCATGTTTAGACAACAATGTAGTTTAAAGGGACAGTCTAGTCCAAAATAAACTTTCATGATTCAGATAGAGAATATAATTTTAAACATTTTTCCAATTTACTTTTATCACCAGTTTTGCTTTGTTCTCTTGGTATTCTTAGTTGAAAGCTAAACCTAGGAGGTTCATATGCTAATTTCTAAGAATTTGAAGTCCACCTCTTCTCTCAGGGATTTTGACAGTTTTCACCACTAGAGGGTGTTAGTTCATGTGTGTCAAATAGATAACACTGTGCTCACACGTGAAGTTCCAGTGAGCTAGTTTTGATTGGCTAAACTTATTGTCTGTCAAAAGTACTGAAATAAGGGGGCAGTTTGCAGAGGCTTAGATACAGGATAATCACTGAGATAAAAACTTTATTTATATAACTGTGTTGGTTATGCAAAACTAGGGTATGGGTAATAAAGGGATTATCTATCTTTTTAAACAATAAAAATTCTGGTGTAGACTGTCCCTTTAAGTTTCAAATATTACTTAGTAAATACACCAGGGGATGAAACTTAGAAAATCATATGAACATATCCACAGTCTCCATAACTTCCAAAAATATGTAAATGGCTTCAAATACTTGGATAAACATATTAATGTCACGTTTCATACTTTGTTCTCCATGTTACAGCTGAGAGACCAGTATGGCCCAGTCTATACGTTGTTTTTTTGCATGAGGCCTGTGGTTTTTATTTGTGGATATCAGGCGGTGAAGGAAGCCCTTGTAGATCATGCAGAGATATTTGGCATTCGTGGAAGAGTTCCTTCAATCGATAAATTTACTCAGGGATATGGTGAGTAAGACAAGGAAATATTATGCCTGTGTTTCAGTAGAATGTATGTTGTGTTAAACATGTAGGACTATTTCTGTTTCAACTCTACATAGAATTTTCTCATTGTTACAAAATAAGTTATAGGGGCATATTTATCAAGCTCAGTATGGAACTTGATGCTCCTGGTCTAAAGACCACTGCTTCATAACTTGTCTGCCTGCTCTGAGGCCGCGGACAGAAATCAACCCGATCGAATGCGATCGGGTTGATTGACACCCCCTGCTAGCGGCCGATTGGCCGCAAATCTGCAGGGGGTGGCATTGCACCAGCAGTTCACAACGTGCAATGATAAATGCTGACAGCGTATGCTGTCGGCATTTATCATTGTGCGGCGGACATGATACGCTACTTCGTTCTTGCTACTTCGCTCGCACATTGATAAATATGCTAGAAATGTAATATAATTAGTAATTATAGTACTTGATTTTTTTCTTCTTTACATTAAGATAGATAAAGGCCTTTGAAGATTTTACACCTTATGAAGTTACTGTGTTTTCCCATTCACACTCCCATATTGGGATTTTACTCTAAGGGCTAGATTTATCAAGCGTATACGTGCCCCCGTACGCCTCAGCTATGATAAATCTAGCCCTAAGGGCTCGATTATATATTGTGCGCCAGCTAAAACCTTCTTTTTCTCGCTGACACTCGCAGGGCTGCCCCGGTGCAATGATCGTAAAAAAGAGGAAGTCCCTGCGAGTTGCGAGATGGCTCCTATTAAAAGTAATGGAGCTCGCTGGATAGGGAAACTTCGCTCCTTAGTGCGAAGTTAGCAGAGAGCAGGGGGAGCACTTTAAAATTAAAATCCTGCAGCCAATATAACTCACATTACGCTGCTTTCTGCTTATAGCATCTTACATTTGCCTATATGTTCGTATGCATTTGTTTTTCTATTGGGGTTATAAGTGTTCGTATTGTTTTGACAAAAGCTCGCCACCTTTTAGTTGGCGAGAAAAAACTGTGATATCTGCAGTGCGAAAATCTTTATAGAATTACACTGGGATTAGTGAGACATTGTCATATACGCCCATGGAACGCCCATGTTCAGCCCATTTTACGAAAAAACAACAATTACGCTTTGCATTTTGTATTTATAAATTCAAATTTCTGTGTGATTTTTGCACATTCAGTGTACTACAATTACAATTTATGCTGTGAATATTTAATTTGATTTATTCCTGTGTAAATTAGATACTAATTTTGCGTTTTGTTAACATACGATTTTTGGTGAAGAATTTTGTTACGATTTTTGATGCACCTTAACAATACAATTTTCCCCTGCTTATTTTTGTGTGAATGATTCAAATATTTGTTTTGTATAATGTTTAAAATACGAATTTTGTTGTGCACATTTCATATGAAAATGCAGTATACGCCCCTTAGCGAGACACCCTGTTTTCAGGGTAAAAAATGGCTTTAGATCATTCCACAAGGGAAATAGAAGGACTGGCGAGCATTCTTTAATAATCTCGCCAGCCCAGAGAGCTTTTAATCATCGAGCCCTAAGTCTTAATGTTAAGCATTCTATCCAACAATGTGCCATATTACAAGCGGAGCGCTAATACCACTGAAAGTAACATTTCACTGCGCGTATTACAACTTGAAAGTAAAAAGTTAGCTTGAGAGTGAACCCGACATGCGCTAAATGTAGGACTTCAGATATCACAACCTCATTAACTCCGCCCCCATAGACTTCCATGGAGAGCATAATTGGGGAAAAATACCTTTTGCTCGCACGCTAACCAGGATCGCATTTAACCAGGTGCGCTATACCCAACATGAATGCATATTTTACATTCCAATGTTCTTCACATAGAAAATAATGTCCTATTTATTTTATGTAGATATTTCTATGTATACCTGATGTATTGTTTGTAAAATATATAGCTATACCTATATAGCTATATGGATAAATATATATATATATATATATATATATATATATATATAATATCTATTTGAAAATACATAGAACAGTTTCTCCTATGTGAAAAACATTGGAATGCAGAATATTTATAGTACATATACACAAAAACACATGAAATATTAATATTGAATAAAAAATAATTTTATTGTTTTACGGTATTTGTCTGGAAAGGGCTCCAATGTACGTGTGTGTGTGTGTGTATATATGTATGTTTGTCCTGGCATGTAAGGTTTTTAAAGGGACATTAAATCGCTGGAAACAACTTCAATAGAATGGTTACTAGACTCACCATGCTGTTCTTTTTCCTCCTGTGCCTTTAGCTCTCTTCAGAGTTGTTCTGTTATTGTAACTCTTTACAGATCCTGCTTAGTGAAGCTCTGCACATTGATACTGGGTGCCGCCATCTTGCAGCTTCGGTTTTATTTCACCTGTGACCGTACTAGTGAACATTCCCAGATCAATGATGTGGCAGGATCTTTAACAGCTGTATTGTGCACTTACGGTTAACACACAATATAGATTGAGAGGTTTATACACAGTGTAAACATTTCATAACATATATAAAAATAACACAGGTATAATTTAGATCAATGCAGCAACTGTAAAAATATAAAGTGTAAAAGTGCACAACAAAGCTGTTAAAAGGCCACTGGTCTGTGAGAGTGCACCTCTTGTCAAAAGGTGCATGAATAACAAGATGGCTAATGTCATAGCAGGCACTTGTCTAAGATAATCATTTCTGTGCCTGTTGCAGTAAGGAGTGTTATACCTTTAAGGAGGCCTAGAGCAGTGTTTCTCAACCACGGTCCTCAAGTACCCCCAACAGGCCTGGTTTTCATTATAGCTGAACCAGTGCACAGGTGAAGTAATCAGCTGATGGGTGAGAGCAGGTTAGTAACCATGGTTACTGATCAGCTGATTACTTCACCTGTGCACTGGTTCAGTTATAATGAAAACCTTGCCTTTTGTGGGTACTTGAGGACTGCGGTTGAGAAACACTGGCCCCCCTAGAATATCATTTAGGCCCCAATTGTTGTAGTCTTTCTAAGATCTCTGCAGCACGATGCTTGTGTATTGATTTCTCTTACCTTTACTTTGGCAGCAGGCCTGCCATATAGGAAGGGCAAGAGGGGACCCAGCCCAGGGGCCCATGCTTTGGGGGGCACTGCAGCAAGTGTCAGCGTGGTGTGGTGTGACAGGGTGAGTTTCCACAATTCAAATATTGACTTTAGTAAACAAAAAGTTAATAGTGTCCAAAAGCTTGTGTAGTGTCCAAAAATAATTTGCACTGATATATAGTGTTATTCTTTATATAGGTAACACTGAATATTTGGACAGGGGTAGGCCATACAGAAACCAGGGCATAAAGCGGGTGGGGAATAAGGGACTGAGGGGTCCCACAAATTTCTGTCGACAAGTTTACCTTGTCTGGCAGTTTGTTGTTTGACTTTGGCTCTCCATGACTACGCTTCTGTATCAACCCCTTGATTTGGACTAACTTGGTATTTGACTTTAACTTGTTTTTGGACTTTGCATTTGTTTAATGATTCTGCCCTGCTTTTCCCTGTGAGGACTTGGCCTGGATTGTTTGACTTTGAATTTCCTTTTACTTTGGATTCATTTACCATAAGGAGATCTACATCTGAGTCTCCTATTCAATTTTGTCTTTGTCTGGATAGCAAGACTAAACTTTTGAAAAAGTATGTTTTTATGTGGCATTTAGAGTTATTAATTTATATTTAATTTGCAGTACTTATTTGTTGTTTTGATTTGCAGGTGCTGACTAAAGTATTAGAGAGAGTTCAGCTACTAAGTTTAGTCTCATTACTCTCTTAACTCTAGCCTTTGCTTGGTAGCTATATTTAACTTGCAGTATCTCAATAAGGGTTTATGGTGAGTTGGGCCTTTCAGCAACTGATTCAAGCTTGTAATATTTTAGGACAACAGTACTCCACTTGACACAGGTAAAGACAAAGAAAACTGTTTACTGATTAGTATAGCTGCACTTAGTATGAAGCTGTGAAGCTTAAACGTCAGTAACAGTAAGGGGTTTAAATAAGAGAACTGATTTAAAGAGAGCTGTAAGCACAGGATGAAAATAATATAATAGTAAGTAGTACCCATGCTATTGTAACTGAGCCCAGCAGTTTCTCTTTAAATAAATTCTGCCTAATGTGTACCAAAATATTTCAGGAATTGGTTTTGCAAATGGGGAACGATGGAAGCAAATGCGACAGTTTTCATTTAAGACTCTAAGGGAATTTGGACTTGGGAAGAAAAGCACAGAGTTGAAGATTCAGGAGGAGGCACAGAATCTGGTGAATGAAATCAAAACAATAAATGGTAAGTTCAATACATTTACAAAAACAGTGAAGGTTTCTAAAATATTCAATGAAAGAAGCATTATTTTTCATTTTTATTCCTTTGGCATAGTGAACTTGGGACTTATCTCTATAGTTCAATATATTCGATTTACAATATCTATTATATAGGTTGCAGTCTGTATGTTAATTTGAATAAAGTTGATGGGTATGAAAGTGGTTCATAAGGTTTAACACATATAAAGATAAAGTGCATTATTGAAACTATTAGTAACTATCTTGCTGACATGTGTGTTGGAAAAATTAATAGAATTGTAAAATATGCTAGAGAGCTACTTGTTGCTCTAAATTCAGAGGTGCGTTTTCATATTCTCATAGCCTTTGGCTTATTTTAAATTGAAACCCCAATTTAAAATTCTCACTACATAAGATATACAATGTTATATATGCCATGCTGTCTCCAATGACTCCCTTTTTGTCTCTCTCCTTCTGGTAATCATCTCTGTCCTTTGTGCTAATTCTTAATCTTCCCCTTTAACCATATACACTCCATCATCTGTTCCATCATCTTTTAGTGCACACTCCTTTTTATCATTCATGTATCCCCTTGTTGTCCTTTTTCTCTTTGTGCCATTCTTCTCTGTTTTGTACCATCCCCTTTCTCATATTAACAACCCTTTTGCCCCATCATACTTCTCACTCCTGTTTATGTCATTCATTCCCCTTTCTGTGCCTGCCTCTTAACACCTATAACATTTTTTTTTTAATTTTTGTAATTAACTCTCTCCTCTATGTTTTCCTGCACATAACAGCATATTCCTCAACGTTTATATAAAAAAGCTATAAAAATATTATTGGGCACCATGTCAATGTGGGACTATTTATCTGTTTATCTATACTCACCGGCCACTTTATTAGGTACACCTTTTCAATAGCTTGGTAACACAGATTGCTAATCGGCCAATCACATGGCACCTACTTAATGCATTTAGGCATCTAGACGTGGTAAAGATGACTTGCTGAAGTTCAAACCGAGCATCAGAATGGGGAAGAAAGGGGATTTAAGTGACTTTGAACGTGGCATGGTTGTTGGTGCCAGACGAGCTGGTCTGAGTATTAAAAAAACTGCTGATCTACTGAGATTTTCATGCACAACCATCTCTAGGCTTTACAGAGAATGGTCTGAAAAAGAGAAAATATCCAGTGAGCGGCAGTTGTGTGGACCAAAATGCCTTGTTGATGTCAGAGGTCAGAGGAGACTGAGCAGACTTTTTCGAGATGATAGAAAGGCAACAGTAACTCAAAAAAACACTAGTTACAACCAAGGTATGCAGAATACCATCTTTATATGCACAACACGTTGAACCTTGAATCAGATGGGCTACAGCAGCAGGAGACCCCACCGGGTGCAACTCCTGTCAGCTATGAACAGGAAACTGAGACTGCAATTCACACAGGCTCACCAAAATTGGTCAATAGAAGATTGGAAAAATGTTGCCTGGTCTGACGAGTCTCGAATTCAGCTGCAAAATACAGATGGTAGGGTCAGAATTTGGTGTAAACAACATGAAAGCATGGGTCCATCCAGGGGCAGACTGACAAGTCGGGCAAATCGGCCCTTACCTGACGGCCCTGCTTCTTAGGGGCCCCATTATGCATCATACTGAAGCAGTATTTTTAAAAAATCTATTAAAATGTATTTATTTTTATTTTTTTGGTCTTTGGATTATTTCTTTTATGCGGAGTGGGGGGCAGTATGTGCGTGGTGGTTGTGGTGGAGTCAAGGGACTCAAATGTGACTTAGTGCATTAGCTTTAAGCGGCTGGCCAACTTCCTTTTCACCTGGCTGTTCAGCTCCACCCACACGGCGTGCACACACAATTTAGAGGAAGCGGCACTGCAGCAGCGTATCAGACCGTGTGGCCACGTGTGGTGAAGGAGCACTACTGAGTCAGGCGAGGTGACAACGACTCAGGTAAGTGAAGAAGGTCTGGAGCCTGCTACAGGAGGCAAGTAAGCAGCAACATATGTTTTTATGATACCCTTCAGTTTAGTTGTGCTGCTGATCCTGGTGACAGGTAGGATTAGATATGTTCACTCTGTGTTTGGAGAATGTATAACTTATTTGACACCACTGCAAACAATGCAAAGCGTTCTCTCAGGGGCGTAACTACTGGGGTCACGGGGTCGCCATTGCGACCAGGCCTATCATTGCAGAACTTGCAGGGGGCCCACAGCCAATGCTCCAAATGCTCAGTCCCCTTCTAAGCAGTGCTCTCTTACTAGTATGCCACGCTTCCCTCCCGTGCACAACTATTTCTGGATGGTGTTATATATATATATATAACATAATTTATGTAAGAACTTACCTGATAAATTCATTTCTTTCATATTAGCAAGAGTCCATGAGCTAGTGACGTATGGGATATACATTCCTACCAGGAGGGGCAAAGTTTCCCAAACCTTAAAATGCCTATAAATACACCCCTCACCACACCCACAATTCAGTTTAACGAATAGCCAAGAAGTGGGGTGATAAGAAAAAAGTGCGAAAGCATATAAAATAAGGAATTGGAATAATTGTGCTTTATACAAAAAAATCATAACCACCACAAAAAAAGGGCGGGCCTCATGGACTCTTGCTAATATGAAAGAAATGAATTTATCAGGTAAGTTCTTACATAAATTATGTTTTCTTTCATGTAATTAGCAAGAGTCCATGAGCTAGTGACGTATGGGATAATGACTACCCAAGATGTGGATCTTTCCACACAAGAGTCACTAGAGAGGGAGGGATAAAATAAAGACAGCCAATTCCTGCTGAAAATAATCCACACCCAAAATAAAGTTTAATGAAAAAACATAAGAAGAAGATTCAAACTGAAAACGCTGCCTGAAGTACTTTTCTACCAAAAACTGCTTCAGAAGAAGAAAATACAACAAAATGGTAGAATTTGGTAAAAGTATGCAAAGAGGACCAAGTTGCCGCTTTGCAACTCTGATCAACCGAAGCTTCATTCCTAAACGCCCAGGAAGTAGAAACTGACCTAGTAGAATGAGCTGTAATCCTATGAGGCGGAGTCTTACCCGACTCAACATAGGCAAGATGAATTAAAGATTTCAACCAAGATGCCAAAGAAATGGCAGAAGTTTTCTGGCCTTTCTAAAACCGGAAAAGATAACAAATAAACTTGAAGTCTTTCGGAAAGACTTAGTAGCTTCAACATAATATTTCAAAGCTCTAATAACATCCAAAGAATGCAACGATTTCTCCTTAGAATTCTTAGGATTAAGACATAATGAAGGAACCACAATGTCTCTACTAATGTTGTTGGAATTCACAACTTAGGTAAAAATTCAAAAGAAGTTCGCAACACCGCCTTATCCTGATGAAAAATCAGAAAAGGAGACTCACAAGAAAGAGCAGATAATTCAGAAACTCTTCTGGCAGAAGAGATGGCCAAAAGGAACAAAACTTTCCAAGAAAGTAATTTAATATCCAATGAATGCATAGGTTCAAATGGAGGAGCTTGAAGAGCCCCCAGAACCAAATTCAAACTCCAAGGAGGAGAAATTGACTTAATGACAGGCTTTATACGAACCAAAGCTTGTACAAAACAATGAATATCAGGAAGAATAGCAATCTGTCTGTGAAAAAGAACAGAAAGAGCAGAGATTTGACCTTTCAAGGAACTTGCGGACAAACCCTTATCTAAACCATCCTGAAGAAACTGTAATATTCTCGGTATTCTAAAAGAATGCCAAGAAAAATGATGAGAAAGACACCAAGAAATATAAGTCTTCCAGACTCTATAATATATCTCTCTGGATACAGATTTACGAGCCTGTAACATAGTATTAATCACAGAGTCAGAGAAACCTCTTTGACCAAGAATCAAGTGTTCAATCTCCATACCTTTAAATTTAAGGATTTCAGATCCTGATGTAAAAAAGGACCTTGAGACAAAAGGTCTGGTCTTAACGGAAGAGTCCACGGTTGGCAAGAGGCCATCCGGACAAGATCCGCATACCAAAACCTGTGAGGCCATGCCGGAGCTACCAGCAGAACAAACAAGCATTCCTTCAGAATCTTGGAGATTACTCTTGGAAGAAGAACTAGAGGCGGAAAGATATAGGCAGGATGATACTTCCAAGGAAGTGATAATGCATCCACTGCCTCCGCCTGAGGATCCCGGGATCTGGACAGATACCTGGGAAGTTTCTTGTTTAGATGAGAAGCCATCAGATCTATTTCTGGAAGTTCCCACATTTGAACAATCTGAAGAAATACCTCTGGGTGAAGAGACCATTCGCCCGGATGCAACGTTTGGCGACTGAGATAATCCGCTTTCCAATTGTCCATACCTGGGATATGAACCGCAGAGATTAGACAGGAGCTGGATTCCGCCCAAACCAAAATTCGAGATACTTCTTTCATAGCCAGAGGACTGTGAGTCCCTCCTTGATGATTGATGTATGCCACAGTTGTGACATTGTCTATCTGAAAACAAATGAACAACTCTCTCTTGAGAAGAGGCCAAGACTGAAGAGCTCTGAAAATTGCACGGAGTTCCAAAATATTGATCGGAAATCTCACCTCCTGAGATTCCCAAACCCCTTGTGCCGTCAGATACCCCCACACAGCTCCCCAACCTGTAAGACTTGCATCTGTTGAGATTATAGTCCAGGTCGGAAGAACAAAGAAGCCCCCTGAACTAAACGATGGTGATCTGTCCACCATGTCAGAGAGTGTTGTAAAATCGGTTTAAAGATATTAATTGAGATATCTTTGAGTAATCCCTGCACCAATGGGTCAGCATACAGAGCTGAAGAGGTCGCATGTGAAAACGAGCAAAGGAGATCGCATCTGATGCGGCAGTCCTAAGACCCAACATTTCCATGCATAAGGCTACCAAAGGGAATGATTGTGACTGAAGGTTTTGACAAGCTGATATCAATGTTAAACTTCTCTTGTCTGACAAGGACAGAGTCATAGACACTGAATTTATCTAGAAACCTAAAAAGGTTACCCTTGTCTGAGGAATCAATGAACTGAATGGTAAATTGATCCTCCAACCATGAAATTGAAGAAACAACACAAGTCGATTCGTATGAGATTCTTCGAAAATGAGAAGACTGAGCAAGTACCAAGATATCGTCCAAATAAGGAAATACCAAAACCCTATTCTCTGATTACAGAAAAAAGGGGCACCGAGAACCTTTGAAAAAAATTCTTGGAACTGAGGCTAGGCCAAACGGTAGAGCCACAAAACTGGTAATGCTTGTCTAAAAAGAGAATCTCAGACACTAAAAGTGATCTGGATGAATCGGAATATGCAGATACACATCCTGTAAATCTATTGTAGACATATAATGCCCTTGCTAAACAAAAGGCAGGATAGTCCTACAGTAACCATCTTGAATGTTGGTATCCTAACATAACGATTCAATAATGACAGATCCGGAACTGGTCTGAAGGAATTGACCTTCTTTGGTACAAATGAAGAGATAAAATAAAACCCCAGCCCCTGTTCCAGAACTGGAACTGGCATAAATACTCCAGCCAACTCTAGATCTGAAACACATTACAGAAATGCTGAGCCTTTGCTGTGTTAACTGGGACACGGGAAAGAAAAGAATCTCTTAGCAGGAGGCCTTAACTTGAAGCCAATTCTGTACCTTTCTGAAACAATGTTTCTGAAACCAGAGATTAAGAACGGAATTGATCCAAATTTCTTTGAAGAAAACGTAATCTGCCCCATACCAGCTGATCTGGAATAAGGGCCGCACCTTCATAGGTACTTAGGAGCTGGCTATAGGTTTCTATAAGGCTTGGATATATTCCAAACTGGAAATAGTTTCCAAACTGATACCGCTCCTGAGGATGAAGGATCAGGCTTTTGTTCCTTGTAAGGAAAGGAACTAAAATGATTATTTACCCTGGAAAGAAAGGGAAAGCAAAGATGACTTAGAAGACATGTCAGCATTCCAAGTTTAATCCATAAAGTTTCTCTAGCTAAAATAGCTAGAGACATATACCTGACATCAACTCTAATGATATCAAAAGATGGTATCATCAATAAAATTATTAGCATGTTATAGAATAATAATAATGCTATAAAATTATGATCTGTTACTTGTTGCTTTAAAGCTTCTAATCAAAAAGTTGAAGCTGCAGCAACATCCGCTAAAAATATAGCAGGTCTAAGAAGATTACCTGAACATAAGTAAGCTTTTCTTAGAAAGGATTCAATTTTCCTATCTAAAGGATCCTTAAATGAAGTACTATCTGCCGTAGGAATAGTAGTACATTAGCAGGAGTAGAGATAGCCCCATAACCTTAGGGATTTTTGTCTCAAAAAACTCTAATCTGTCAGATGGCACAGGATATAATTTGCTTAAACGTCTAGAAGGAGTAAATAAATTACCCAAATTATTCCATTCCCTGGAAATTACTTCAGAAATAGCATCAGGGAGATAAAACACTTCTGGAATAACTACAGGAGATTTAAAAACCTTATTTAAACGTTTACATTTAGAATCAAGAGGACCAGAATCCTCTATTTCTAATGCAAATAACACTTCTTTAAGTAAAGAACGAATAAATTCCATCTAGAACAAATACAAAGATTTATCAGCATCAACCTCTGAGACAGAAACCTCTGAACCAGAAGAACCATTATCAGTATCAGAATGATGATGTTCATTTAAAAATTCATCTGAAAAAAGAGAAGTTTTAAAAGACTTTTATGTATACTAGAAGGAGAAATAACAGACATAGCCTTCTTAATGGATTTAAAAAATAAAATCTCTTATGTTATCAGGAACACTCTGAAAATTAGATGTTGACGGAACAGCAACAGGTAATGTAACAGTACTAAAGGAAATTTTATCTGCATTAATAAGTTTGACATGACATGCAATACAAATAACAGCTGGAGAAACAGATACCAAAAGTTTATAGCAGATACACTTAGCTTGGTAGCTCCAGCACTGTGCAGTGACTTTCCTGAAGTAACTTCTGACTCAGTTGCAACGTGGAACATCTTGCAATATGTAAAAGAAAAAAACAACATATAAAGCAAAATTGATCAAATTCCTTAAATGACAGTTTCAGGAATGGGAAAAAATGCCAAAGAACAAGCTTCTAGCAACCAGAAGCAATAAAAAATGAGACTTAAATAATGTGGAGACAAAAGTGACGCCCATATTTTTTCGCGCCAAATAAGACGCCCACATTATTTGGCGCCTAAATGCTTTTTGGCGCCAAAAATGACGCCACATCCGGAACGCCGACATTTTTGGCGCAAAATAACGTCAAAGAATGACGCAACTTCCGGCGACACGTATGACGCCGGAAACGAAAATAGAATTTTTGCGCCAAAAAAGTCCGCGCCAAGAATGACGCAATAAAATGAAGCATTTTCAGCCCCCGCGAGCCTAACAGCCCACAGGGAAAAAGTCAAATTTTAAGGTAAAAAATGTTAAATTAAAATGCATTATCCCAAATATGAAACTGACTGTCTGAAAAATAAGGAAAGTTGAACATTCTGAGTCAAGGCAAATAAATGTTTGAATACATATATTTAGAACTTTAAAAACAAAGTGCCCAACCATAGCTAGGAGTGTCACAGAAAATAAGACTTACTTACCCCAGGACACTCATCTACATATAGCAGATAGCCAAACCAGTACTGAAACGAGAATCAGCAGAGGTAATGGTATATATAAGAGTATATCGTCGATCTGAAAAGGGAGGTAAGAGATGAATCTCTACGACCGATAACAGAGAACCTATGAAATAGACCCCTTAGAAGGAGATCACTGCATTCAAATAGGCAATACTCTCCTCACATCCCTCTGACATTCACTGCACGCTGAGAGGAAAACCGGGCTCCAACTTGCTGCGGAGCGCATATCAACGTAGAATCTAGCACAAACTTACTTCACCACCTCCATCGGAGGCAAAGTTTGTAAAACTGAATTGTGGGTGTGGTGAGGGGTGTATTTATAGGCATTTTAAGGTTTGGGAAACTTTGCCCCTCCTGGTAGGAATGTATATCCCATACGTCACTAGCTCATGGACTCTTGCTAATTACATGAAAGAAATATATGTTACAAAGAACGGGTTTGTGATAACGGCGCAAGTTAGGTGTGAGTCTCGAAAATCCCTATTAGGGAAAAAATGCTAGTGTTACACTATGCTGCCCCAAATTACCTATTAGGACTGTGGGATCCCCAAACCCCACAATCCCAATACAGAAAAAATATTGAGCCAAGGGAAAGTAAAATATGAAGGGCGCTCAGTGTGAAGAAAAGTGTAGGCGAATAGAAACTAGGCCACTGTGGGGGGATGTGGCCTAGTGGTTAGCTCAAGCGCACCTGAAGCGGGAGGTTGTGGGTTTGAATCCAGTTTTTATTGCGATTATTGACAATATCCTCGGCTGGGTTTATACCACCCAGTTTCTATTCGCCTACACTTTTCTTCACACTGAGCGCCCTTCATATTTTACTTTCCCTTGGCTCAATATATATATATATATATATATATATATATATATATATATATATATATATATATATATATATATATATATATATATATATATATATATATATATATATATATACAGGTAGCCCTCGGTTTACGCCGTGGTTAGGTTCCAGAAGGAATGGTTATAAATCTAAACCGTTGTATATTGAAACCCAGTTTATAATGTAAGTCAATGGCAAGTGAGGGAGTTAGGTTCCAGGCCCCTCTCAAAATTGTCATAAGTAACACCTAATACATTATTTTTAAAGATTTGAAATGAAGACTTTAAATGCTAAACAGCATTATACACCAAATAAAATAGATTGTATTATCATCAAACTAAGTTTAATGAACAAAAACATTTTTTTACTTGCATTTTTCTGCAAAAAGTTCTCTGAATTGTTAGCATCTTAGATAATATTGGGTCTGCAACTATTCTATGCATTTCAATCTGCAGTGATTAATAGGCAGTTAGGCACCCTCACCTCAAGCAGCTGGGCAGGAACATAATAGGGAAGTGGCTGCTAGATCTTGTTGCTCTATAGCTCTGGTCTAGCTACACTGAATAAATTCCAGCCTGCTTGTGTGCTAAGCTTGCATAACTTTGCTGCAACACAAGCGGACAGCTCCACCTACTGGAGCACTAATTAGTGCACTGCTTTTCAAAGCATTTCAATAGCAGTCACATGACTGAAAAAAAAGGTTGTTATTCTTAAACGGCGCAAATTGAACTGGCGTAAACTGAGGGCCATGTGTGTGTGTATATATATATATATATATATATATATATATATTTATTTAGGTAGGAGTCCAGCAGGGAGTAGCACTCCTTAATTAGTGATGTCACAAATTGTTCGCCGGTGAATAGTTCCCGGCGAACATAGCTTGTTCGCGTTCGCCGCGGCGGGCGAACATATCTGATGTTCGATCCGCCCCCTATTCGTCATCATTGAGTAAACTTTGACCCTTTATCTCACAGTCTGCAGACACATTTCAGCCAATCAGAAGCAGACACTCCCTCCCAGACCCTCCCAGCTCCTGGACAGCAGCCATTTTAGATTCATTCTGATCCTACATTCTTAGTGAGAGGAGGGATAGTGTAGCTGCTGCTGATTTTATAGGGAAATTGATAGCTAGGCTAGTGTATTCAGTGTCCACTACAGTCCTGAAGGACTCATCTGATTTATGCTGTAAGGACAGCACCCCAAAAAGCCCTTTTAGGGCTAGATCATCAGTCTTTTTTTTTTTTTTTTGCCTGTGTAATTTTGACTGTGAAACATCAGTCTGCTAGTGTAATCTAATTGCAGTTGCCTACCTGCAGTGCCACCACTAATATCTGTTGTAACAGTAGTGTAAATTTAAAAAAAAAAAACTTTTTTGACTGTAAAACATCAGTCTGCTAGTGTAATCTAATTGCAGTTACCTGCCTGCACTGCCACCACTCATATCTGTTGTAACAGTAGTGTAAATTAAAAAAAACAAAAACTTTTTTGACTGTGAAACATCAGTCTGCTAGTGTAATCTAATAGCAGTTGCCTGCCTGCCAGCGTGTGTGCCAGGCCCACTTGCCAACTAGTGCCACCACTCATATCTGTTGTAACAGTAGTGTAAATGTTTTAAAAAAAAAAAAAACTTTTTTGACTGTGAAACATCAGTCTGCTAGTGTAATCTAATTGCAGTTGCCTGCCTGCCAGCGTGTGTGCCAGGCCCACTTGCCAACTAGTGCCACCACTCATATCTGTTGTAACAGTAGTGTAAATTTTTTTAAAAAAAACTTTTTTGACTGTGAAACATCAGTCTGCTAGTGTAATCTAATTGCAGTTGCCTGCCTGCCAGCGTGTGTGCCAGGCCCACTTGCCAACTAGTGCCACCACTCATATCTGTTGTAACAGTAGTGTAAATTTTTTAAAAAAAAACTTTTTTGACTGTGAAACATCAGTCTGCTAGTGTAATCTAATTGCAGTTGCCTGCCTGCCAGCGTGTGTGCCAGGCCCACTTGCCAACTAGTGCCACCACTCATATCTGTTGTAACAGTAGTGTAAATTTTTTTTAAAAAAACTTTTTGGACTGTGAAACATCAGTCTGCTAGTGTAATCTAATTGCAGTTGCCTGCCTGCCAGCGTGTGTGCCAGGCCCACTTGCCAACTAGTGCCACCACTCATATCTGTTGTAACAGTAGTGTAAATTTTGTAAAAAAAAACTTTTTTGACTGTGAAACATCAGTCTGCTAGTGTAATCTAATTGCAGTTGCCTGCCTGCCTGCCTGCCTGCCAGCGTGTGTGCCAGGCCCACTTGCCAACTAGTGCCACCACTCATATCTGTTGTAACAGTAGTGTAAATTTAAAAAAAAAAAACTTTTTTGACTGTGAAACATCAGTCTGCTAGTGTAATCTAATAGCAGTGTCCTGCCTGCCAGCGTGTGTGCCAGGCCCACTTGCCAACTAGTGCCACCACTCATATCTGTTGTAAGAGTAGTGTAAATTTTGTAAAAAAAAACTTTTTTGACTGTGAAACATCAGTCTGCTAGTGTAATCTAATTGCAGTTGCCTGCCTGCCAGCGTGTGTGCCAGGCCCACTTGCTAAGTGCCACCACCCATATCTGTTGTAACAGTAGTGTACATTTTTAAAAAAAAAACTTTTTTGACTGTGAAACTATGTATCTATCTATCAAATCTATCTATCTCGTGGCCAGACTGTTTTGTGACAGCCACTTGTGTTTCGGCCAAATGTCCGTCGGACAAATGGCCGTTGGATAAAAGTCCGGCCATGATTGCACGCGCAGTGCCCCAAATTTGAAGTAGGAGGACCGACCAAGCATCTTTTTCCATCTCCCGGTTCCTAAAATCCATGCCATATACACCTCCCCCGATAGGGGGAGTAACAGGTATTAAACTGATCAGAATAGTACTGCTTAACACACCACTCATATCTGGTGGCACAGTAGATTGCACGCGTAGTGCCCCAAATTTGATGTAGGAGGACCGACCAAGCATCTTTTTCCATCTCCCGGTTCCTAAAATCCATGCCATATACATGTCCCCTGGCGCCGCAACTGCCTCTGGGAACCTTACCATGGGTCCCAGGCCGCACGTCTTGTAATTCTCTGTCTGGGAAATTATATATCTATCAAATCTATATATTTATCTATCAAATCTATCTATCGTATCTATCAAATGTATATTGCATCTATTGATCTATCTATCTAATCTATGTATCTATGTATCTATCAAATCTATCTATCTCGTGGTTGTGCAAATGGACTGTTTGCGGTTGTTTGCGGTGCGTTAAACGGGGAGTTTGGTCTGTCACTGTGAAGCGGGCATAACCCTTACACTACCTGATCGATACAACATCATACCTGATGTTTTAAAGCATGTTATTCCAAACAATTTAGGAATGTTAGGTGATTTATGCCCTTTATGGATTAAAACCAGACTCTGCATTAACTATGTAATTTTCCGTGGGAGTTTTGCCATGGATCCCCCTCCGGCAGTCCAGGTGTTAGTCCCCTTGAAACAACTTTTCCATCACTATTGTGGCCAGAAAGAGTCCTTGTGGGTTTTAAAATTCGCCTGCCTATTGAAGTCAATGGCAGTTCGCCCGGTTCGCCCGTTCGCGAACAGTTGCGGAAGTTCGAGTCCGCCGTTCGCAAACGGAAAATTTTCAGTTCGTGACATCACTATTCTTAATGTGTGCTATGCACTGAGGGCGGGCTATTTAGAGGAAGCATGGTCTGGAGGTAATAGAGGGGAAAACATCCACTGAGTGAATGCCAGGCTCTCATCAAAGAGCTTTTACTGAATGACTGACATAACTTCTTATTTGGGGAATAGGATGGCTGGCATTTGTGCACACCTCCCAGTGGCTTTATTTTGTAGAGGGCCAGTGGCTAATGCGCAGATAGAGTTGCGGGAAGCAGCAGTCAAAAAACTAAAAAAAAAAATGTGTAGCAGCTGCAGACAGAGCAGGCTAGTTTACAGCATATGACGGTGTTGTGACAAGTACAGTACTGTGCAGCAGAAGCAGATTTTAGAGTCAGGGCTGGAGCCGGAGGGAGGACTTACTACAGCCTTCTATGGCTCTGCTGTTATTTCCTCATTACAGTGATGGTAAATCCTAGCGTTTGCGAAATGCTAGGATTTACCATTGTAACAAATAAAGGGGACTTTCATTCACAAAGTATAAAATACTTCATTCTGAAAGCCCCTTTATTTGTTAACAGCGTTCGCTGCACTGAGCTGCTAAAGACGTTTCCACCTCTTAGCCAATAGCCCTGCGGGAAATCCAGCTTGGTGCCAGGTATTGTGGCGCCAAGCTGGACATTAATAGTGTTCTTTTTCACTGAGCACAGGGAGGGTGAAATCTCTCCCAGTAACTCAAAATCTAAGCAGCCTGTCAATGTTTGCAACTTGCACTGCTGCTGACCGGCACTGCACAGTCTAAGATGTATATGCAGTTTCCTTGGGTGAAAGGTATGTGCTTTGTTACTTTTTCCCTATTACTATTATGGCTTCTGCAAGTTTATTTTAACCTTTGCCCTGCTGCTTATTTAAGAGGTTTGAGGTCATAAGGGCTAGCAATATTATCCCCCTCACTCTGCTATTTTGGCCAGCCTCTCTCTAAGCATTTTTTTAAACTATTTCACTGCCAGAAGGAATTCCAGTCTGCCTTGAAATGAGGACAATCAATTTACTAGTATTACCAATCTTGTAATTACCTCCTAGCACTCAGAAAAGTGAAACCAAGTGTAAATATTATTTAATAAACATACTGAAAAAAATGAATAAAAATTCTTTAAATCCTATTTTAAGAAAAATAAATTAATATATATAGACAGTCGCACTCCAAAGCTCAGTCTGGCTGTTCCCTTCTGCACAATGTCACTCTTTAATACACAAGAAGATAGTCTGTTGTGTGTTCCTGTGTTTCAAGGTGTGTCTCTGTATGTTTGTGTTCTTTATAGGTTTCGGTATATGTGTTTGTTTGCACTAGTGTGTGTACATGAGTTTCTATCTGTGTATGTAGAAGTATTTTGTGTGCATACACTAGATTATGTATACGTGTTGATGGGTGTATGTATGTGTATTTTGTGCATGTGTGTGACACCATTAAGCATATATTGGTGCTTAATGGTGTCTGTATCTCTGTGAATGTATATTTGTATACAAATGTATTTTGTGTGTGTATATATATCAGTGTTTTTATCTGAGTGTGAATATATGTGTATTTTGTGTTACTGGTACATGAGACCATACTGTACTGAAGCTAGCAAGAAGACATTGGCAATGCTCAAAAAACACTGAAAAGTATTTTATATTTATATTGAGGAAGCTCTTGTGTGGATCATGTTGAAAGAGATTGCTCTAGACAGGTCAGGGCATTTTCAAAAGAGCAAGGTTTGAACAGAGCAGATGGAATGCTTTTTTAGTGTGAAACGGAAGAGGCCCACCTTCCTCCATTTATATTGCTCTTGGGGCAATGACCAAGCATTTATTTATGCAAATCAGCCAAGCAGGTAAAGGTTGACTTAAAGGGACATTAAACCCAAAAAATGTCTTTCATGATTCAGATTGAGCATACAATTTTAAGCAACATTCCAATTTACTTCTATAATCGAATTTGCTTCATTCTTTAGATATCCTTTGTTAAAGAAATAGCAATGCACATGAGTGAGCCAATGACATAAGGGAAATATGTGCAGCCACCAATCAGAAGCTACAGAGCCTATCTAGATATGCTTTTCAGGATCAAGAGAATGAAGCAAATTAGATAATGAAAGTAAATTAGAAAGTTGTTTAAAATGGTATTCTCTAGGCATGCTGGTTCCGGTGGAGGAGGAGCAAACAGGTGTAGCTGAGCTCTGACCTCCAGTCCTGTAGCTCTTGGCGGTGGATTTTCGCGCCGTATCCCATTCTGGGGTTGCTCTAAGGATAGTGTGCTACAACAGCTCTGGAACCTGTATCGGTGGAAAGCCATCCCACTGAGACGGTAACAAACCACCTTAGTAAGACCGGCACCTTCACCCGGTCTGAAAATTAACTTTAACGGAACAACAGCCTTTTTCCCTACACATCTGGCTCAAGGTAGCAGTCGCTCCTTCCCCTTTGCGGGTGTTATAAGAAGAAGGAAGAGGTCTGGAAACTGCTGGGTAAACTGGAAATCGGCTATCTCTCACCCGATTACACCTAAGCCTACATACAGTTTATCTCCTGAAAGTGTCTGCCCCTCTTTGTCGCTGTAGCGCCTGTTACTTCTAACAGTGTAACATCTCATTACACAGAACTACCTACGGTACCTTTTGCTTCTCCTGGGATTCCGCTCCTGATCGGCGGCGGTGGCTGTCCCCCCCTCCCCCACCGGTGCTGCGCGGGAGGTGGTGGGGTCGGGCTGTGCTTGACAGGAGATTGGAGGACCGGCTTCTGGCAGGTGCTTTTCCCTCTAGGTGGTCTGTCTGGATCTGCCCTCCTCCCCTCCCACTGTTGCTGCGTGAGGGGAGGTGAGGGTTTGTGGGCTTGACGAAGCAGGAAGAAAGATCACTTTTTTAGACAGCAGAAGAATCAGCTTGCCTCGGCGTGGGCCAAGCAACTACCTTTTCAGCAATTACCTCGGCTAACACAGGCGGGCAGCACTAGAGGAGGTAAGACACAAGAATCAATATTTTCTTTATTTGTACAGAAAGGAAAACTTTATACAGCATAAAAGAAGTTACACTGCCGGGTTAAAAAGACTAAGTGGTTGGCATATTGAAAAAAAACCCGGCATAACGTATTTTGATATAAAAACTGACCCTGACTGAGAAGTTGGTAATTATAAGGCAACCTGTGAAAATAAATCAAGGGCCAAGATCTCTAGGAGAGTTAAGACTTTGTCTCTAAGATATATTAAAATGTAAGCCCTAAAAACATTTTGATAAATAAATGTGCACAGGACACACAGTTAACATAATACTGTAAGATTATACAGTCAAGGCCCTTGTTCTCTGTGAAAGTGTTGGGAAGAAGGAATTGGTGAGAGGGAGAAGAAAATCCCTATTTGGAATAATGGAACATCTTTGCCTATAACCATTGCACACGCAAGGGGAATTCTTTTTTTTCTATTAGCCCTTTACTTTTTTTTTTTTTTTTCCCCTCTCCCGGAACTGCGTAAAGAATTTTTCAGCAGGGCTAAGTGGCACATTATCTAACTTTTTTTTTCCTCCTTGGTGTAAAATAATGCTCTGTTGCCACAACAGCCCTACTTATTGTGTGTGAAAAGAAAGAAAAAAAAAAAATGTCTACCATTGCCTGACCTTCTTGTACTATTTTTGCTCTCTTCTTTTGCTTTGTCTCCCTTTTGTTCTCTCCTTTTCTTTTTCGCCCTTATCTTGCGCACACAGTGTGCTTATTTCAGAGTTAAGTACCTGTGTGAAAAATTTCTCAGACAGAACCTCCACATTTTTGAGCGGGTGGAGGGATTCTCCTTAAACGCATATTTTCACTACACAGTTTAAAAAGGTTACACTGTATCCTGCACACCATAATGTTACCCTTGTTTTATTAATGAATATGCAAAGTAGATTTTTTGTTTTCTTACGCTATCTCATAGGCAAATATTTAACTACTACTCATAACAAACGTTTATGGTTTATATTCCAAAGGCATTTTTTGTTATATATCTTGATCTAGAAGGCACAACCTAAATTAACACAGGTTATTATATCCATATGTATGCATACAAAGGAGCTCTAAATATTTATCTAGGTTTGGTCCAAACTCACTATAGAGAAAAATTTCGTGAGTTGCCTCAAGGGTAACTGAGATAATTAGGGTTGGTACCCCTCTTATCTTTGTTCAATTTCTGCAACACTAGTAGAATACTGTTTTTTGCTCTTTTCATTGAGCTATATTATTGGCCTTGGTTAAAGCCAACCTCTATAACACAAGGACTGAAGCTAAAATTTTTCTATATTCTTCATCTACTTAAAGTAAAATACTTTTGCTTCTTGTCTTGCCCTCAAGCAAAAGAGTTTACAATTTATCTTGACTGAATCCAAATCTTACATCTGGTAGCAAAAACCAAGGTACATTTTGGCATAACAGCCATATATCTCTGATAATTATTGTCGGCATATTCTAAGTGCACCTTACTTGTTGGAAGTGGAGGTGGGCTCCTCGGTATATGTTTGAGCCATCTTTTTTTCAATTGACTCTGTTTTCCTCGGCTGCTTCGCCTTGGCTGGTTTAGTGATTCCCATTCACTTTTTCTTTTTTAGGATTAATCCTTGAGCAAAATTTTCCCTTTTTCTTTATTTCTTTTTCCTTTTTTTGCTCTAGGTCTTATTTTTCACATCTAATTTTATTATCCATAATCACTTTGATAATACCCCCCTTCACCCTCTTTTTCTTCTCCCCTTTTTTTTTTTTTTTTTTTTCTCTCTCTAATTCACTCTTTTCACACTATAATAGTAAGATTTCACGATAAAACACGAGGTGTATGCGAGCACGATATTGATCTATTTTCAAAATTGCACGGCACATGGACAAATTCCTTCACTCTCACTCCCGGACTCCTTCACCAGTCATGGCAGCCAAGCAGAGGGAAAGGAGGACAAAGGCCACTATTGAAGCTCCTTCTGAACCAGTTATATTCGCAGCTCCTATTCCGGCCATAAATGAACTAACAAATGTACAGGCTTTAGTATCCAGCATATCTGAGGCTTTAACCCCTAAATTCGATGCATTAAAGTGTGAGATCAAACAAGACATCAATTCACTTAGACACGAGATAAAACTATTCTCTAACAGATTAGATGAAGCCGAACAGAGAGTATCTGATTTGGAAGATCTCGCCTCAGCCCAGGGCTCTAACCTTGAAGTTAATAATGCATCTATTGTTAAACTGCAGAATAAAATTGAAGACCTGGAAAACCGATCCAGGCGCAATAATGTCCGTATCATAGGGGTCCCCGAGGAGGGTCAATCTGAAGACCTAAATACATTTATTTCTGAAGTACTAGTACAGCTGCTTAAGATTCCCCCCAATCATCCACAGATAGTAGTAGAGAGGATACATAGAATGGGGAGACGAATAACAGATAGACAGGAAGTTAGTAGACCCAGACCTATAATAGCGAAATTACTCAACTTCCAAGATAAGGTCACATTACTCCAGTATTTTCGTAAAAACCAGCCCATAATCTATAAGGAAAATAAAATCCTTTTATTTCAAGATTACTCAGTTGAGACAGCTACCAAGAGAAGAAACTTAGCCCCAATCTGCACAAAATTTATTCAACAAGGCTATCAGGCCTTAATTATCTACCCATCCAAATTAAAAATTCATGCGAAAGGTGAGGTTCATTTCTTCGATAAACCACAGGAGGCAGAAAAATTGTTGCGACAACTAAATATTCAGGAGCAATAAATAATTAATATGGGCAAGGCTCTGAACATAGATATAAGATGGTTGTTAGAATGGGTAGAATTTCCCCCCCCCCCCTTTTTTTTTTTTTCTCCTCTCTTCTCCCTCCCCTCCTCTCTTCACTCATTTTCTCCTTCTTTTTCTGATGAATGACCAATCCAATGGCCAATTTTAAGATAATTTCCTGGAATGTGGGGGGCATTTCAACTCCTATCAAAAGGAAGGCAATCTCAACTCATGCAAGACGGCTTGAGTCTGACATAGTCTTCCTTCAGGAAACACATCTAACTCTGGAGGAAACACTTAAGCTTAAACAGGGATGGGTAAAAGAAGTATACACCTCATCAGGAACTGGTAGAAGTAGGGGAGTGGCTATATTAATGGGGAAAAGGTTAAAAGCAGAGACAATTCAGGCTCTGGCAGATCCGGAGGGGAGATATGTATTTCTAAAGATTAAAATTGACAAGGTAACTTTTTCCATGTGTAATATATATGCACCTAATACTATTGATCCAGAGTTCTGGAATCAGATACAGGCTAAAATTCTTTCCTTTCGGGAAGGCTACTTAATTCTCGGAGGAGATTTTAACATGGCTCCCCATTGCCCTCTGGACAGATTAAGGGAAAATGGGAAACATAAAAAGAATAAAAAGGATAATCTAGAATCTAAATTGTTGGCGAAAATTAAACAAAACTTGAATATTAGAGACATATGGAGGATCCAGAATCCTGACATTTGGGAATTCACGTGCCTATCCAAAGCACATAAGACTATGTCAAGAATTGACTTCTTTTTAATTGATGAAAGGCTGCGTACAGCCAAAATAAGAGCAAAGATACTACCCATTTTTCTCTCAGATCATGGACCAATTTCTCTGAACTTTCAACTGGCAGCCTCAGAAACAGGGTCTTTACGGTTCCACTTTCCCTCCTTCTTAGCCACCGATATAAAATTCAAAACACAGCTGAAAACTAAATTTGAGGAGTATATTCATTACAATAGGGATCATTGGGAACGCCCCTTAATCCTATGGGAAGCGGCTAAAGCGGTAATGAGAGGCGAAATCATCGCCTATAGCGCAATGAGGAGTAAAAAACTAAGATCCAGAGAAAGAGAGTTAAACAATGCAGTGATTAACTCATATAATCGTCTGCTTTTGACTAGAAACCCGGCCAACTGGGCAAGTTATATTAGGGCTAAAAATGACAAAGATACATTTGCAATTCATAGGGAAACCCAATCTGAGTTAAAACTACAATCTAGATTATACAGATATGGAAACAAATCTGGCAAATTACTTGCTAACTTAGTCAAAAATGATAAAAAAACCATCATTTATTGAAAAACTTTTTGTAGAAGGGAAGCTTTTCACGGAGAATGCAGATATACATAAGGAAATGACCAAATATTATCAAGAGGTATACTCCTCGAGAAAGTCTGACGTAACACAGGCAGAGAACTTCTGGAGTAATATTGGTTGCCCCAAGGTATCGGCAGAATCAATAGAGATTCTTAATGCTCCGATACGGGTGGAGGAAATAGAAAAAGTGATCTCTGAAGCTGCCACAAATAAAGCTGCAGGGCCGGATGGTTTACCAAGTGAGTTTTATAAAATTTTGTCCTCAGAGATCGCGCCCCACCTCAATAATCTATATAATGCCATGTATAGTAAAGGAGAAGAGGTGCCGAAAGCTTTTTCAGCATCCTTCACAACTCTAATTCCGAAAGGAGGAAAAGATCCAGCCCAAAGGGAGTCCTATAGACCAATAGCTCTACTTAATGTAGATTATAAGATTTTTATGTCAATTTTGGCTAAAAGATTACAAGGGATATTGCCGAATATCATAAACAAAGATCAAGCTTTCTAAATTCACGGAACTCCTCAGCAAAAATTAGAGAGGTTTTAGTGGTAACAGAACATTTCTTTAACGTCGAAAGGAAGGAGGGGGGGGAACAAACCCCAGATTTAGCTATCGTTACAATTGATGCGGAAAAAGCATTTGACTCGATACAGCATGATCATCTTTTCGCATCTTTGGACCAATTTGGGTTTAAAGGGACCTTTTATAAATTTATTTTGAATCTTTACAATCTTCCTTCTACTAGCATAATTGTCAATAATATTGTCTCTTCACAAATTGTGCTTAGCAGAGGAACCAGGCAAGGATGTCCCCTCTCTCCTCTCCTTTTCAATCTGTGTATTGAACCACTGGCCATCAGGATCAGGTCACAATTGGAAGGTGTTGTCATAGGTAGACAAGAGATGAAACTAGCTCTATATGCTGACGACATCCTGGTTTACCTGTCCAATACCAAGGTTAATATACCTAAGCTTCTACAAATCACCAATCAATTTGGGCTTTTTTCGGGCTATAAAATAAACGCTACGAAATCGGAAATATACTGGCTCCGAAAAAATAAAGACTCCTTTTTGAATAGCCCCTTTAAAACAGCTAAGGATTCATTTAAGTACCTAGGTATAGTAATACCCACGAACCCCCTCGAATTATATAACTTAAATATCCCCCCAATCTTGACGATAATTAAAGATAAACTTAAATGCTGGGAAAACCTACCTTTATCTATCTCGGGGAGGATAGCCCTTTTTAAAATGGTTCTCCTCCCCAAACTATTATATATATTACAAAATACAGCACTTTTACTTTATGATAGGGACATCAGAAGTCTAAAAAGTTGGCTCAGAAGTTTCATTTGGCAGAGGAGAAAACCTAGGATAGCCTTGAATAAATTAATACAAGCCAAAATATTTGCAGGCTTTGCATTACCGGACCTGCGGCTCTATAACCTTGCCTTTTTAGCACGAATCGTGGCAGACTGGATCTCCCAGAGTAATTATGTTCTGAACAACGCATTGGAAGAAAGCGTCTGCAACCCATATCTCCCATGTGCATTGCTGCATTGTGATCCCAAGGGTCTGCCACCCAGAATTAAGTCACTGAAGATGATCTTTACTCCTTTAAAGGCCTGGTGGAAAATTGGGAAGCTCCTTTCCTTAAACTGTAAGGTCTCTAAATATCTCCCTTTAATGGGGAACCCATTATTCCAAGCCGGACTAGACTCCACGATCTTCAAAAATTGGCAATCAGCTGGACTAAATACAATCATACAATTAATTGATAAAGAGAACAAATGCGTCAAAACATTTGAAGAAATTAAACTTAGTTTTAACCTTTCTAATAAGGACTTCATTGCGTTTCTACAAGTAAGGCACTATGCATTGGAGCTAATGAGGGAGGGAAAGTGGCAATGGGAATTAGGAGATCTAGAGGACTGGCTTACACTAGTTAAGAAGGGTCGTATGTCTATCTCGTATTGTTACTATCTTTTAGGAACTGTAGAAGGGAGACATATGCTAAGGAAAGTTGCTCAAGATTGGGGACTAATTTTGGCTCAGGAACACATTGACTACATACTTATCCAAAAATCTATACAAAAAGTGGCACAGGCTACACTCTCAGCGACATGGAGAGAAGCACACCTTAAGCTATTACACAAATTCCACTACACACCAGAAAAAGGCCATAAGTTTCAGAACATAAATTTCTCTAAATGTCCTAAATGTTCCTTGGCTGCAGCCGATCTTATTCATATGCTATTTAACTGCCCTCTGATTAGGCAATTCTGGAGCAAACTTGAATACTGGATCAATACCTCTCTTAAAATCTCCCCTCTGGAGCTGTCAATAGACTTGGTTGTGTTCTGTTTCAATAAGCATAAAGAACAACAACTAAATGAAAAGCTTGTCAGTATCTCTATCTTGGCAGCATACATACTTATATACATATGTATATAAGTACTGTGGAGGGGGCTGCGCATGTGACAGAGAAAATCTCGATTGTCATTGGCTCACCCATGTGTAAAGTTAGAAACCAGTAGTGCATTGCTGTTCCTTCAACAAATGATACCAAGAGAATGAAGCAAATTTGATAATAGAAGTAAACTGGAAAGTTGTTTAAAGTTGTATTCTCTACCTAAATCATGAGAGAATATTTTTGGGTTTCATGTTCCTTTAAAGTTTAATTTTGACTTTACTCTCCCTTTTAAAATTGATTTCTCTAAACCTGCCCTGGTTTCAGTTAAAATGGAGATAGTTTTATCTTTATTTAGTATAGACGCCTACTTATAGGATCATGCATCTATTATTTAAAGGAAATATACAAATGAATGATTTTACCTCTTTAGCTGCCAGTAACAAGTGATTTTACCCCCTTGTCTGCTCTTCATTACTTTCTGTTTCATACTGTAGTGCATATAGGCATGGGGATTTTTTTTGGCATAACCACTTGTTAAATTACAATATTTAGTTCTTATTAAAAATATTTAAGGAAAAAATTCTCTCTCTCTCTCTCTCTCTCTCTCTCTCTCACACTCTCACACTCTCACACTCTCACACTCTCTCACACTCTCTCTCTCACACTCTCTCTCTCACACTCTCTCTCTCACACTCTCTCTCACATTCTCTCACTCTCTCTCACTCTCTCTCTATATATATATATATAACATGGTGGGGAAGGGGCATATGAGATGGGAAGGGCAAGGGAGGTGGGAGGGGCAATATGGTAGAGGAGAGGCAGAGGTAGGTAGGTGGAGCAAAAAGGGGGTGGGGGGCCCTGCCAAACTTTTGCCAGGGGACCCTGGTTGGTCTCAGTACTCCCCTGGGTCCATCCTGTCTTGTATCAACAGTACAAGCTGGTGGTGGTGGTGTAATGGTGTGGGGGATATTTTCTTGGCACATTTTGGGCCCCTTAGTACCAATTGAGCATCGTTTAAATGCCACGGCCTACCTGAGTATCACTGCTGACCATTTCCATCCCTTTATGACTACAGTGTACCCATCTTCTGATGGCTACTTCCAGCAGGATAATGCATCATGTCACAAAGCTTAAATCATCTCAAACTGGTTTCTTGCACATGACAATGAGTTCACTGTGCTCCAATGGCCTCCACAGTCATCAGATCTCAATCCAATAGAGCACCTTTGGGATGTGGTGGAACGGGAGATTCGCATCATGGATGTGAAGCTGACAAATCTGCAGCAACTGCGTGATGCTATCATTGCTATATGGACCAAAATCTGCCAATCAGATTAAGCTTGCATTCTATTGGCTGTTCCGATTGGCTGGTAAAAGAGGTGGTTACTTTTTAATTTAGAATAGGGTAGGGACCTTTATTATTTTGGGGGGCTTTTTTATTTTATTAGGGGGCTTAGATTAGGTGTAATTAGTTTAAAATCCTTGTAATATTTTTTTTATTTTTTGTAATTTAGTGTTTTGTTTTTTTGTAATTTAGTTTAGTTTATTTAATTGTATGTAATTGTAGGTAATTTATTTGATTAATTTATTGATAGTGTAGTGTTAGGTTTAATTGTAACTCAGATTAGGATTTATTTTACAGGTAATTTTGTAATTATTTTAACTAGGTAGCTATTAAATAGTAAATAACTATTTAATAGCTATTGTATCTAGTTAAAATAAATAAAAGTTGCCTGTAAAATAAATATAAATCCTAAAATAGCTACAATATAATTATTCGTTATATTGTAGCTATATTAGGGTTTATTTTACAGGTAAGTATTTAGTTTTAAATAGGAATACTTTAGTTAATAATATTTAATTTATTTTGTTAGATTAAAATTATATTTACTTTAGGGTTAGACTTAGCTTTAGGGGTTAATACATTTATTAGAGTAGCGGCGAGGTCCGGTCGGCAGATTAGGGGTTAATACTTGAAGTTAGGTGGCGGCGATGTTAGGGAGGGCAGATTAGGGGTTAATACAATTTATTATAGGGTTTGCGAGGCGGGAGTGAGGCGGTTTAGGGGTTAATACATTTATTATAGTGGCGGCGAGGTCCGGTCTGGCAGATTAGGGGTTAATAAATATTATGTAGGTGTCGGCGATGTTGGGAGCAGCAGATTAGGGGTTCATAGGGATAATGTAGGTGGTGGCGATGTGCGGTCAGCAGATCAGGGGTTAAAAATATTTATTATAGTGGCGGCGATGTGGGGGGACCTCAGTTTAAGGGTACATAGGTAGTTTATGGGTGTTAGTGTACTTTAGAGCACTGTAGTTAAGAGCTTTATAAACCGGCGTTAGCCCAGAAAGCTCTTAACTACAGCCTTTCCATGGGCGGTAGGAGTCTTGTCGGTAGAGGGTGTACCGCTCACTTCAGCCAAGACTCTAAATACCAGCGTTAGGAAGATCCCATTGAAAAGATAGGATACGCAATTGGCGTAAGGGGATCTGCGGTATGGAAAAGTCACGGCTTGAAAGAGAGCGGTACACCTTTACCTGGCCGACTCTAAATACCAGCGGGCGGCCAAAAGCAGCGTTAGGACACCTTAACGCTGCTTTTGACGGCTAACGCAGAACTCTAAATCTAGGCGTAAGAAAAGTATAAACATTTCACACCTGCAAACAAAAACAATATGCTAATCAATTAAAGAACACGACAACAAACGTGTATAAATATATATATATATATATGTATATATATATATATATATATATATATATATATTAAAAAAAACAGTCCATAGAGAGCAAAGTTGTGTTTAATCAGTGTAAACATTTTCGGGGCGTGAACCTGTCATCAGACAAGTGGAGAAACAATAATAATAAGTGCACTATAAGAGTTACTATATATAGAGGGCTAGAGGTTCGCATGCCACAGGCTCCCCCGCGACAGAGCCATGCCCGAGACTGGAAGTGGTCCCCAATAAGATCATCAACATGGCGGCGCGCCAGTCCGCTGCCGGAAGTTACATAGGTGTGTAACACTGAAGAGTTACTATGGTAACATACACAATACCAAAGTGTCAAATAAATTATACATTGTGTGTTATATACAATGTGTTTTCCACACATTGTGTGAAAGCCACCCAACTATGCGAATAGGATTGGGCTATATTGGGTACTCAGTTGGTACATCCACCTAGAGATGTGTGTGAACGAATTATCAAAATGGATCGATGTCAAGTCTCCTAAGGGGGAGTAAATATCAAGAGGCAGGGGAAAATAATAGAAAGAAAAAAAAAATGAAAGAAAGAAGAGAAAAAAACTGGAAAGAAAGAGAAAGAAGGCAAGGAAGAAGGAAAAACAGGACAATATGGGGAACAAATTCATAAGTGATATACAAAAATTATACATAGGATATGCAAAAAATATATATAGGATATGCAAAAAAATTCATAAGATATGTAAAAAAATACTGTCGGCTTCACTCCTCCTCCTCTGGAAAGTGGCGGAACATGGTCAATGAGGGTATAACGGAGGTTTTTACTGAATAACCCTTCTGCAAAAAAATAATCCTGTGATCTTGAAACTGTTCAGTGTCAGTGTCATTGGTTTTGAATTCTGCCATTAATAAATTAGCATAGGATGGGGCCACATTGGGCCCCATCACTATTCATGTTAATTGAAGATAGATTTGTTTTTCAAGCTTAAAATAATTACTCGTAAGGCAGAATTCCAGTACTGTCAAAATGACATCTACTGCTGGTCCGACATAGGGATATTTTAACAGTTGGTTGTGGACCTCTCTAAGACCCAAATGGTGTGGAATGACGGTATATAAACTTGTCACGTCTAGGGTAACTAAGATATCAGTCTCCTCAACTATTTCAAGTTGTTTGAGAGGAGAATTGGCAGATATTTTTTACTGACTGCCAGATACCCTTACAGGAGATTCCATGCCCTAGGGTAGGGTTCAAAAGGGCTAGATCACTGAAGGACAGTCTGGTACATACAGACCCGGTACATTGCTACCAGAAAACTACATGGCTGCATAGCAAACATGGATGCTTCAGGTGTATAGGCTGCACCACCTGCAGTAGACTAACTGCGGGCCCCTACTTTACCCACCCACACAAGAAAAATAAATATTTTTATAAATATAGGCTAACATGTACCACCCCATATGTGGTGTATCTGCTACATTGCAACTGTGGTCTATAGTGAAGCCAACACTATGGTGTCATCCAATTCCGGAATATTTTTTCTACATATCTTATTAATTTTTTTGCATATCCTATGTATATTTTTTGTATAATATCACTTATGAATTTGTTCACTATATTGTCCTGTTTTTCCTTCTTTCTTGCCTTCTTTCTCTTTTTTTCCAGTTTTTTTCTCTTCTTTCTTTAAATTTTTTCTTTCTATTTTCTTACCCCCCTGCATCTTGATTAGGCGCCTTTATATGTTTACTCCCCCATAGGAGAATTGACATTGATCCATTTAGATAAATGGTTCACACACATCTCTAGGTGGATGTACCAATTGAGTACCCAATATTGCCTAATCCCATAACCATACTTGGGTGGCTTTCACTAATATCTAGTTGATATGGAATTTGTCCCATTAATTGGGCGCTATAGCTAGATAGTGAGCCGTATTGGAGTCTCTTACTCTTTGGGGCCGATTTATCAAGCTCCGTATGAAGCTTGATGCCCCATGTTTCTGGCGAGCCTTCAGGCTTTGGCTGTATGGATTTAATTTTAAAATGGACCCGGGCAGGATATACAAAGGATGTTCCTGTGAGTGCTATACCACCACTGAAAATTTTATATATATATATACATATATATATATTATGAAGGGGGGGGCGTTAAATGGAGATTTTTACCTCCCAAAGGAAAAAAGGACAAAGCCCCTCACAAATTTGCCCAAAACATATCAAAACCTTTTATCAATCAAATCAGTGGTTCCCAAAGTGTGTGGCACCGCCCCAAGGGGGCAGTGGGATTACTGAGGTGGCACAAATAGGTGAAAATGGGCATTGGAATTACAATAGAGGATGCTAGTAGGAATAATCTGCATAACACTTTGGTATGTAAAATATACTTTAAAAGTTGATTTATTGGTGCAGTAATACAACTATGCTTCAAGCAAAGATATTAACTTCAGATCTCTGACTATGGTGATTGGGAAACTGGTATCACTTCATCAAATCCATCCATCAGATTAAAGGTTTGAAAATGTAAGTAATTATTAAATGTGGTTTATAAGACTCATTATCTTTAAGGGCAATGGTGTGGCCCATTTAAGAATGCTGCCATTTAACCTCTCTGCCACTTCAAGATTCGATCAGAATTATTTGACAAGCCCTGCTCTCAAGTGATTGTCTGTGCAGGGGGTGTGGCTCCACAAACATTTGTTTGTGCAATGCTAAATGCAGGAAGCAGAAATTGCCTGTTTACCACAATGTCCGGTGGACAAGGTTCCCAGAGGTGAATGAATAAATAAATAAATGGGGCCCTTGGCCTGAATATAATTTTTTGGATTATGTTAGGGGGGTGCTGATGGTGACCTGAAACATATATTAGACCAACCAACATGCACACCAAGGAATCGAAGCACCCACTTAAGGTCAGATTCCATAATACTAATCAATTCTAGTACAGATGAAGAGACCCTGTATTTGCCACCAATGTGCAACACAATTATGTTAGGTCTCCCCCATCTGTGTTGTGCTTCCTGAACAGCAACCAGCAACTACTGCCAAAGCATGCCCCTGCAACCTGACACTCAATGAATGCTACTTCAAATGATAAACCCAGTTGCTGACCATTTGTACTTGATAATGCATAGAACTGTCTCCTAAAATAACAGGCAAAATATAGGCTTATTCCACATAAATTCAAGAAATCCAACCAAACTATAAAACAATAATTATTATTTAAGCAACGGGTGAACACAAGCAGCATAACCTGTGGCTATAACTTGTGGACATTTCTGCCATTGCGGCCGTGGAAGCAGCCCCAATCCAGAAAAAATGTGGTGCTTCCTTAAAAGGGCCCAGGCCTACTCTCCTAGCTGATATTATTACCTGCTTAAATTGGAATATAGAAAAAAACAAAATCATCATGAACCAACAATTGCCCAACCTCACATTTCCACATAAACAAAAATGCCCAAACCATCCTCACTGGAAACCCGAACACTACCAACTAGACCCACAGCTTCACCCAAGCAGCTCTACCCTCCTTATTCATCTTATATCTGGGTGTGTACAGCACCAATGCAGAATTTTGAATTCTCCCCTATATGAAGTGCCCCCCCAAAAAAAGATCAATGCAAAAACAGCTGTAAACAGACAGTCATAAGAAGATACAGAAACTTCCTGCCAGATCAAGTGAAGATTTCTATTCTACCCCAACCATGCCCAATTTGCCTCACCAGGAAGTTATGCAAGGGATCAGGGAAGCCAAAAAGTTTAGAGAAAGGACAAAGCAGAAATTAGTATGCATGACACCCTTTCTGACACCCTTAGCATACAAGGACACAAATCATCTAACCAACAATATCTGCACATCTTTAATGTTCCCTGCAGATGTGTTCCCACTCCTTTTAAAAAATGTATAGATGAATTCCACGTGGCCAGGGTGAGAAAACTACACACTAAGGGAAATAAGTCTCCCCACCCTCTGCAAACTGCCATAGACAGGGTGGACAATGGATGAGGGCAGAGCCAAGCCATGCTGGAACATGGCCATGTTTTAGCAGAGCTCCGTAGGTGTCATAGCTCTCGATAATACTTGGGGCAAATGGAACCATCAAACTCATGACTACGGGTCAAGACACTAACCCGCACTTCAATTTACCTCTTTTGGGAGGAAAAAAGTGGGAACCGTAAGCCATCACCTGGCTATCTCCGAGATCAGCGGGGCATAGCGGCTCCATCTTTAACCCGTGCCTCAAAAGTTTAAGTGGCAGTGCACGAAATAGTGCCGGAGCATCAGAGTACTTCCAATACCCTTGGGGGATACAGACTGACAGGTCCGGCGAGGTCTGCGGAAAACAGGGCAGCCTAACACCACAATCGATGCACCACTTTAGAAATGGCCACAGAGGCCCTGAGGCCTGAATGGGTGAAGTAAGCTCCATAATACACGCTAAACGCCGATACCAAAAATCAGCAACTATAAAAGACATTTTACACTGACACAAAGGTAATCCAGACGAAGATAATACTACCCTAAATGTCAAGACTTTAATTCAGAACAAGGACTGTGGACTTTAATATTTTGCCTCACCACTGCATTATAACAAAATTGAATACGCAAAACGCATAAACAAATAGAAAGCAAGACCTGGGACTGACTAACGCAGTAAAGGCATCACAACCTGGGAAAGTATATATCAACTAAATCAGGAAGGCCTAAATAAACAGAAAGCAGACTCTTCATCATTTGTATTCTTCTGCCTTAAAGTGCTTCTGTACCTTTTAACACCCTTCTGAAACTTTATATAAGATACAACAGAAATGGCCACAAAGAAAGGGCCAAAAATGGACAAACACAATAAACCTCAACTTGCTACACCCTCTGTGTCCACTTTTTTCTAAGCACCAGAACAACCAACTGCAGAAATGTCACTATCTCAAGACACAACACCATCAGGATCATCACAAGCCCCTGCATCTACACAACATAATCTGCTACTGATAATACAATCTCAAATAGCTGATCTCCCTTTTAAATCAGTCCTGGAATCTTTAAAGTCCTTTATAAAGGAAGAACTGAGGGATCTTAAGAAATATTTAAACAAAATGGGGTCCAGAACAGACTACATTGAGGAGGGACAAGATACGCTTAATAACTTAAAGTTAAGTTATTAACTTAAAGTTAGCTCCTATACCCAACAATTATCAATTCAAGATTTGATGATGCAGGCCCTTCAGGAAAAAAATAGAAGACCTAGACAATAGGGGGAGAAGAAACAATCTTAGAATTCGGGGCATCCCAGAAGAAATCACCCAAGACCAATTGAGAACATATATAAAAGATCTCTTCCACACATTATCCCCATGCACGACCCCCTTCAGAATGATGACATAGAGAGAGCACACAGAGGACTACGACCCCCACCGAAACCATCTGCACCACCGAGAAATGTCATTTTGAGATTCTTGAACTATACCATCAAAGAAATATGGCATGCGGCGAGATCAAGACAACCCATCACATTTCAAGGACAAAGTTTACAAATTTATCAAGATCTTAGTCCACAAATTGTCCAAAGGAGAAAAGAGGTATGCTTTATAACTAAAACATTACTAGTAAACAACATCAGATACCGCTGGGGTTTCCCGTTTATCCTGATAGTTACTCATAATGGTACCCAATTCACATATAAAAATTTAAATGACTTGGACAATCTGGCAAAAAATGCTTAATATCCCGCTGGGACCTCCACCAGACAACATAATATGAGCACTACCTCACTTACCGAATCTTGACCAAGATGGACCCAAAGAACAACGCCTGCAATGGAGCAAAGTACAGTCCAAGAGACTGAAAGTAGGCCCACCAACTCCAGCTGATATCTAATCAAAGACTCTAGCAAATTCAACACATGTATCCTAATTCTCCTGCAGGTCTCACTACAGACCCATAAGGACATTATATGGAACTCACTCTCCCTCTTCATGGGAATCACCACAGGTTGTGGTTTATGATAGGATATTACCCTTTATTGGGCACAAACACAAAGCTAATATTTCTTTGCATAAATTGACACCATCTGCAACAAACATAAAAGCATGCTCTTACGCCCTTTATTTGTTTAACTAATGTAGAGCGCTTCTTTTTTTACTTATATAAGCCTTTCATAGTGCTTCCCTGTCTCCCGCTCCCAAAGACTGGTTTCCCCAGACCCAAAGTTCAATTTTTCCTAATTCACTCAGCAACAAGGCCCTGTTGCGCCCCTTATACTCTAGAATTTAGTTTTATACACACAGAGAGTAACTCACAACACCATTTCATCCCCCCAACATGGTGTATGTCAACAATGATACACTCATTGTTACTAGTATTACTGTTCAAAGTATTTATTTTGTTATGTATTGTTGTGTTGGAGTTATTTATTATAATGTGCCTTATTTTGTGTCTCTGAAAATGTATGTCTTATGTTTATGCCTTTTTCAAATTATGTCTCTATGAATGAATATGCAGCTACTCTTCCAATACAATGCCTGTAGAAACTCTTGAAATTAATATCCTCTAACATAACGTAAAGGGATTTAATATTCCACAAAAACGATCTATAGCTTTAAGAGATTTTTAAGAGACTTAAAGGGACAGTACACTGTAAAAATGTTTGTCCATTAATGTATTTTAAATGACTTGTTATACCAACTGCAGAGTATAAAATATTTGAGAAATTGCATTTTCATGCTTATTTGCGTTTATGAAGTAGCTGATTTTGTGCTTTGAAACCACAGCCTATTACAGTGGGTTGAACTTAAAGGTGATATCAGATCTCATTATGTTCTAAGTTTGTGTAAACAGACTTGCTTCCTTATCTTTTATTTGGCTGGAACACCAAAGCTCAATACATAGATAGAACAATGGAAAATAATCATTTTATTACTTAAATATCCTGCATCCCACTGAGCGTGTAATTTCTTCTGCTGGCTGTGTTTACTTAGGCTATTCAATAGCCTATACTCCATTAATATGTTCAGTATAGGTGGGGATACCACAGGCTAAATCAGCTATTTCAAATGCTGAAATAGGAGTAAAGGAGCTACTTGTAACCAATTTAATACAATCTAGCAGATAAAAAGGATCATTGGGAATAATTTAAAGGGAAGAACATTTTTTGGGTGAACTGTCCCTTTAAGTGAAACATAGTGTTACTCCAAGAAACCCACTTCAAAAGAGGTCATAAACCCCACCCATCCTTCAGGAAACTCGGCCCAGCCTTCTTTGCCTCCAACTCCACCAAACATAGCGGAGTGGGCATACTAATTAATAAAAGCCTTCCCTTCAAGGGCACTTCAACCAGTAAGGATAAAGAGGGGAGATATATAATTATTACAGGGCTATTATATAATAAGCAAATAACGATAGCCAACGTTTATGCCCCAAACACTGAATCCTCCCAATTCTTCCAACACATCTGCAACAAAATTTTAGAAACATCTAGAGGAAGCCTAATAGTTGGAGGAGACTTTAACGTAGCCCATGACCCTACTGTAGATTGCTCCTCGGGCACCACATCTGTCCCAAAAAGGACATTGAAGTCGATAAAATCTAGCCTAGCTAATCTAGCTGTTCATGATGCTTGGAGAATTCTTCACCCTACCACGAAAGATTTTACTTTCTTTTCACATCCCCATCAAACATACACCAGGTTAGATTATTCAATATACAAATATCTCACCACTCACATGGTCGGACCATGCCATGATTAGTTGTAACCTCAAGTGGCCCACCTCACAAATTCATGATAGAGTGTGGAAACTAGACAAATACCTACTTAAAGACCCTATGACTCGTATCCAACTCAATAAAACCATTGAAGAATATTTTAGACTTAATAACACCCCAGACACAAGCACACCACATATTTGGAACGCCCATAAATGCATTGTCAGAGGAGAGTTAATAGCCCCAAAAGCAGCAAAAATCAAACAGCAACAAACCTACCTAAAATCTCTGCTAGAAGACTTGAATAAACTCCAAGATATACATAAATCACACCCACAAAACTGCTCCCTTCGGGAGAATATAGAACATAAAAGACAACAACTAAACCAATTTCTAGGCATGTAGGCAAAACGAAGAGCCCTATTTCTAAAGTAAGCACAGAACACAGAGAAACCCTTTGGAAGACACCTACTGTATTTCCATAATATTTACCCTCAAATCTGCACACCATCAACTGGAATGAATCAGGGTGAATGGGGAGTAAGCAAAACTCTGATTTCCATTTCCAATTTAGCTAATAAAGTTCCCTATCCCAACAACCGTGCTAAGAACCTCTGATTGAAATACTGATAATGGATGGTACTAACCAATGGTTCAATGGCATGGGCAAACACCCCCCACCCCCTTCTAGAATCGACCTCTGAAAGTGAGCCACCATCAACATCAGCCCACACAGCCTTACTAAGCCCAGCTACCACAGGCTTTGCACTTCCTCTTTCTAAATTATCTAGATTAATTGCCATATGCTTCTCATGTTGCCCATAAAAACATAGCATTCGAGGGTTGCTAGTGCTAAAATGATATGCTGTAACGTAGAGGGGCATGTAAATTGTGCACTGTAATATCTCTTTAAGAATATGATGATAATACTAATATTTATATGTCATACATTGAACTTACTCCACAAAGACTGAGGTTTCTTTCCAGAATGCACAATCATATTAACAAAACTATTATTTTATGGTACCACATCTTTTAAAAAAAGAAAAAACCACCAGTGAAGGTCTAAGTAAGCCCTTGCAAGAATAGGGGGCTCATTTTTTTTTACTTTTTTCTAATTCATTATTGATTGGAATCTCAATACAAAAAAACCCTAATATATAGGGCTAGATTAAAAACTGGGCGCAAAATATTGCTTATGCAAAAGCGATATTTGCGCTCAACTTAGTAATACCAGTGCACGCTAATGTGTGTTGGTATTAGTGAGACACAATGTGAATACAACCTCGAGTTCACATTGCACTGAAGCATTGTACTCACGAGAGCGTGTTCCCTTTAGGCTCCAATGGGAGCCGTGTTCTCATGCCATGAGACACGGCATGAGAACTAGCGCAGCGAAGGGGGCGAGGAGCACATCGATGGGCAGCAAATTGAAAATATATATGTATATGAATATATACAGTACATATATATTTATGTGTTAATATGTGTGTTAGGTGACACACAGTTCCCATAACGTAAAGGCACTTTTCAGTACGTTTTTTTTTTCTAACACCCCACACCTGCCACTATAAAATCCCTAAACTGCTCCGTGCAGTAGTTTTTTATGGGGGGGGAATGCTAAAAAAAATTTCATAAAAAAATTAACAGACTGTTTGTTTATGTTTGGGACAGTTGGGGCACTTTTGGTAAATTAATGAGAGATCTGATCTCTGGTTCATTTTCTGAATGCTACTTGCTACAGCGAGCTTGCGGTAGCAATAACCAGCCACTTGTAATTTGCCCATTTATGGGTGAGAAATAAATTAGCGCTCCACTTGTAATCTAGCCCATTATGTTTTAACTGCCAATTTAAAAAAAAAGTTTTAGAATGGGGACCATTATTAGCTATTGTTATTAATAATGACAGCCCCTTTGGGGGCTTTTTAATTGCAATTGGATTAAAACAAGTAATGTTATGACATCTCATTATAACATCTGCCTAATTTGTAATATGTGTAAAAATAATTAACTATTAAACAGGGAACCCAATATTTTATCTTGACACTATCTTTATCTTGAATGGATTTAGACCTGTGTTTTTGCAATGCTTGTGGGATATTTCCCTATCAGACCAATTCTGGCCAGTAGTCTTCTTATACCAGTGGCAAGATAAGGAAATATCCCAGAACAAAAAAATATAAAGAAGTAAATGAGGATGCAATCCAATACTCACAGTAGAGACGAGAGAAACTGGGAAATGGTCCCAGGCAGTGCAGGATTAAAGGGACATGAAACCCCAAAAAATGATTTCATGATTCAGAAAGAGAATACAATTTGAACTTCATTTACTTCTATTATCTAATTTGTTTCATTCTCTTGGTATCATTTGTTGAAAGAGCAGCAATGCACAACTGGTTTCTTACTGAACAAATGGGCGAGCCAATGACAATCAGTATATATATGCATCCACCAATCAGCAGCTAGAACCTAGATTTGTTGCTTCTCCTGAGCTTTCCTAGATAAACCTTTCAGCAAAGGATAACAAGAGAAGGAAGCAAATTAAATAATAGAAGTAAATTGGAAAGTTGTTTGAAATTGTATTCTCTATCTGAATCATGAAAGAAAATATTTGGGTTTCATGTCCCTTTAAACACCAGACAGACAGTCCAATCCTTCACGGTACCCAAGGGGTAAAGCAGAGAGTGGTCGAAGGAATGCAGAGATAAATACCAGGGAGACAGTCCAATCCTTCACGGTACCAAAGGGGTTAAGCAGAGAGAGGTCAAAAACAAGCAGAGTCCCAGTAACAATTAGGCAATCCAATGCAACACAGCAGTTCAGGGGTTAACCAGGAGAGTAGTCAGTATGCAATGCAGAGGTTCAGTAACAGGTAGACAGTTCAAGTAACACAGCACTTCAAATAAGCACCCAGGAAAACACAGAGTTATACCTATACTTGGGCAATTTAAGTAAGCAATGCAGGTACTTACATAAGCACAGATTCGCGCCAAGGAGGGCTCACAGGTTATCCGTCCAGCATCAAAATGGAAATGGCGTGCGTCGATGACGTCATCTCCGTGCGCCCACAGCAACCGCCACATTTCACAAGGGCTATGGAGCTCCATTTATCAAGCAATGGTTGCCTCTTTAGAGCTCCTGAGGTGGAGGCTGCTGTTTCTCATCAGGGACTAAGCTGTCTTGGTGGAGGGGATGACAGACCCTGCTTTTGTGAGGATTTTATGTGTGAGAACGGATGTGTGACCACATAATTTATTAGACTGATAAATGCTGACCCCTAGCTTTGATTACAGGAAAACAGGTTCCCTAATTGGTAACATTTTCGGCCCACAAAATAATAAATGGAGCCCATGCTGGTAATTTAGATTACAATAGACAAAGACCCTCAGAGTATAATTTTATCCTTCTTCAATGGCCTTACCAGTGTAGGAGAAAATGGAATACTCATTCTTACAAAGCTTTAATATCTACCTTTCTTTTTTAGGTTTACCAATAGATCCATCAAAACTGATTATGGGTGCTGTATCCAGAGTATTTTGTTTTATTATATTTGGAAACCAATTTGAGTACGAAGATGAAAAATTAACAAACATATTCAGTTTTGCAAAAGAGATCGCTAGACTTATGGGCACACCTTGGGCACAGGTAATAATATAAATGACTTATTTATATGTATATTCAAAGTGACCTGCCATTTAATATTAAGCTTTCATGAATCAGACATAGGGGTAGATTTATTAAGCAGCGGATGCGGTTTTCTACGCCCATAGTTTTAGGTGGAGGACTGAAATCATCCCAATCCGATTGTAAATATATATATATATATATATATATATATATGTGTGTGTGTAGTCACTGTCAGTGGTAGTTACTGCTCTTCGACATCATTACTCTGCAGGTATCGACCAGTACTTCTACTATGTGTTTAACCCATTTGCCGGGATTAAACAAATAGCATTAAATGGTTGCTAGTCTTAAAATTTCATGTTCTAAAAAATAAAGAGCATATCATTTTTTTTGCTATAATGGACCTATAGTGGAAAACAATATTACAGTACTTCAATGGTTACCTTTTGGAAAGAGTTTAGCACTGTCCAACTGTGTTTTCATTGAATTTCCAAAAAGGACTATAATTTATTTTATATGAGAAACATTTCATTTTATTCATCAATAATTTCTGTGTTGTTGCAGTTGGAGGACACACTTCCAGAGGTGATGAAATACATCCTAGGGCCACACAAAAAGATCATAGATGTATCAGAAGAACTGGTTGAGTGTATAAAAAAGAGAGTGGAGATCAACCAAGCAACATTAGATCCTAACTGCCCCAGGGATTATATTGATTGTTTCCTTATTAAGATGGAACAGGTAATCAGAGCTAAGCAGTATGGGGAGATGGAATATGGAACTATGAAATGAGTTATTGGGAAGGGCAATAGGAGGAGTTATAGGGATGGTTAATATAGATCAATACAAGGAGTAATAGTGTGGCTTATATGGAGCAATAGGAGGAGTTATAGAGAGGGTTATATGGAGCAATACGAGGAGCAATAGGGAGGCTTATATGAAGCAATAGGAGGAGTTATAAGGTGTGTTATATTAAGCAATATGATGAGTTATAGGAAGGGTTGTATGATGCAATAGGAGTCTAGTCCCTTCTGGGACTGCATATCTCTCCTCTCTCACCTCCTCCCCCTCCTCTCATACTACCGCCACACTCTCTGCCTTTCGGCCATCCTCCCGCCTCCAGCTCTGACCCGCCCCCCTCCCAGCTACATTTAATGCCACTCGCTGCGCTATTTCTCCTCTAGTCCCTTCTGGGACTGCATCTCTCTCCTCTCTCACCTCCTCTCATACTACTGCCACACTCTCTGCCTCTCGGCCATCCTCCTGCCTCCCGCTCTGACCCGCCCCCCTCCCAGCTACATTTAATTAGTGATGTCGCGAACAGTTCTGCAGCGAATAGTTCGCAGCGAACATAGCATGTTCGTGTTCGCAGCGGACGGCGAACATATGCGATGTTCGATTCGCCCCCTATTCGTCATCATTGAATAAACTTTGACCCTGTAGCTCACAGTCACAAGACACATTCCAGCCAATCAGCAGCAGACACTCCCTCCCAGACCCTCCTACCTCCTGGACAGCATCCATTTTAGATTCATTCGGAGCCTGCATTCTTAGTGAGAGGAGGGACAGTGTAGCTGCTGCTGATTTAATAGGGAAATCGATAGCTAGGCTAGTGTATTCAGTGTCCACTACAGTCCTGAAGGACTCATCTGATCTCTGCTGTAAGGACAGCACCCCAAAAAGCCCTTTTTAGGGCTAGAACATCAGTCTGCTTTTTTTTTTTTTTTTTTTTTCCCTGTGTAATCTAATTGCAGCCTGCCTGCCAGCTCAGGCTCACAGCGTATACTGTGCCCACTTGCCCAGTGCCACCACTCATATCTGGTGTAACAGTAGTGTACATTAAAAAAAAAAAAAAAAAAACTTTTTTTAATTTGAAATAATAGCAGTCATTTTCCTTCACACGTGTGCGTTTGAGGTCCTGCCAGGGCACAGTTTGACACCAGTGCAAGTCATATCTGCTAAAAAAAAGTAGTGTACATTTAAAATAAAAAAAAAACTTTTTTTAATTTGAAATAATAGCAGTCATTTTCCTTCACACGTGTGCGTTTGAGGTCCTGCCAGGGCACAGTGTGATACCAGTGCAAGTCATATCTGCTAAAACAGTAGTGTACATTAAAAAAAAACAAAAAACCTTTTTTTAATTTGAAATAATAGCAGTCAGTTTCTTTCACACGTGTGCGTTTCAGGTCCTGCCAGGGCACAGTGTAACACCAGTGCAAGTCATATCTGCTAAAACAGTAGTGTACATTTAAAAAAAAACAAAAAACTTTTTTTACTGTGAAATAATAGCAGTCAGTTTCCTTCACACGTGTGCGTTCCAGGTCCTGCCAGGGCACAGTGTCACACCAGTGCAAGTCATATCTACTAAAACAGTAGTGTACATACATTTAAAAAAAAAACAACCTTTTTTTACTGTGAAATAATAGCAGTCAGTTTCCCTCACACGTGTGCGTTCCAGGTCCTGCCAGGGCACAGTGTCACACCAGTGCAAGTCATATCTACTAAAACAGTAGTGTACATACATTTAAAAAAAAAAAAAACCTTTTTTTATTGTGAAATAATAGCAGTCAGTTTCCCTCACACGTGTGCGCTCTAGGTCCTGCCAGGGCACAGTGTCACACCAGTGCAAGTCATATCTGCTAAAACAGTAGTGTACATTTAAAAAAAAAAACCCTTACACTACCTGAACGATACAACATCATACCTGATGTTTTAAAGCACGTTATTCCAAACAATTTAGGAATGTTAGGTGATTTATGCCCTTTATGGATTAAAACCAGACTCTGCATCAACTATGTAATTTTCCATGGGAGTTTGCCATGGATCCCCCTCCGTCATACCACAGTCCAGGTGTTAGTCCCCTTGAAACAACTTTTCCATCACTTTTGTGGCCAGAAAGAGTCCCTGTGGGTTTTAAAATTTGCCTGCCTATTGAAGTCTATGGCGGTTCGCCTGGTTCGTGAACTTTTGCGGAAGTTTGCCTTCGCCGTTCTTCTGGGACTGCATCTCTCTCCTCTCTCACCTTCTCCCCCTCCTCTCATACTACCGCCACACTCTCTGCCTCTCGGCCATCCTCCCACTCTGACCCGCTCCCTCCCAGCTACATTTAATGCCACTCGCTGCGCTATTTCTCCTCTAGTCCCTTCTGGGACTGCATCTCTCTCCTCTCTCACCTCCTCCCCCTCCTCTCATACTACGGCCACACTCTCTGCCTCTAGGCCATCCTCCCACCTCCCACTCTGACCCGCCCCCCTCCCAGCTACATTTAATGCCACTCGCTACGCTATTTCTCCTCTAGTCCCTTCTGGGACTGCATCTCTCTCCTCTCTCACCTCCTCCCCATCCTCTCATACTACCGCCACATTCTCTGCCTCTCGGCCATCCTCCCGCCTCCCGCTCTGACCCGCCCCCCTCCCAGCTACATTTAATGCAACTCACTGCGCTATTTATCCTCTAGTCCCTTCTGGGACTGCATCTCTCTCCTCTCACACCTCCTCCCCCTCTCATACTACTGCCACACTCTCTGCCTCTCGGCCATCCTCCCGCCTCCCACTCTGACCTGCCCCCCTCCCAGCTACATTTAATGCCACTCGCTGCGCTATTTCTCCTCTAGTCCCTTCTGGGACTGCATCTCTCTCCTCTCTCACCTCCTCCCCCTCCTCTCATACTACCGCCACACTCTCTGCCTCTCGGCCATCCTCCCACCTCCCGCTCTGACCCGCCCCCCTCCCAGCTACATTTAATGCCACTCACTGCGCTATTTCTCCTCTAGTCCCTTTTGGGACTGCATCTCTCTCCTCTCTCACCTCCTCCCCCTCCTCTCATACTACCGCCACACTCTCTGCCTCTCGGCCATCCTCCCGCCTCCCGCTCTGACCCGCCCCCCTCCCAGCTACATTTAATGCCACTCGCTGTGCGAACGTGTGCAGCGGGCGTGCCTCTGGCGCGACAAAGGCAAGCCCATCTGCGCCCGTCCACACCCGATCTGCGCCCAGCGCTAACCACCCTGCCACCCGCACCCGCCTCCACTACAGCAACATCAGACTGCTCAGTCTCAACACCAAGATATCACCAGCCTGTCACCTTGCATCGCCCACCTACACCAACGGACCCTTCACCTGCCCCAACTGCAACTTCTCCACCCTACAGACCACCACCCCTACCACCAACAAACCCAACTACAACCACAACCACCTCAACTGCATCCTCCTTAACACCCGCTCCATCCACAAGAATGCCATTGAAATCTGGAACCTACTGGACTCCACCTTCCCAGGCGTCTCGTTCTTCACCGAAACCTGGCTGAACCCCTCATCCACGCAGGACATTGCCATCGCTATCCCCGATGGATACAAGATCTCCCACAAGGACCGCATTAACCGACCAGGTGGAGGCATCGCCATCATATACAAACACCACCTACACATCGCAACCAACTACGACCATCACTCACCAGACCTGGAACACCTACACTTCAAGATCCAGGTCAACCCAACACCACCCTCATCTACAGACCTCCCGGACCCCGCTCCACCTTCTGCGATTCCATTACCGACCTCATCACACCCCACACCATCGCCTCTACGGACTACATCCTCATGGGCGACCTCAACTTCCACCTCGACAACCTCGAGGACCACAACACCTCCAACCTACTGGAAAACATAGAAACCATCGGTTTCAAGCAACTCGTAAAGTCCCCCACCCATGTAGCCGGACACACCCTCGACCCAATCTTCTCCTCAGGCAACCACATCTCTTTCAACCTCACCACTGAACTCCAATGGACCGACCATCACTGCATCCACTTCTCCTTCAACAAACCCACCACACGTTTACAACAGAACTACCTCCCCCACAGAAACTGGAACAACATCACCGAACCCCAACTACATGCCACCCTAAACAAGTCCCCTCCTACACCCTCCACTGATCCCAACTCCTCCGCCCTCAACCTCCATCACTGGATCACAGACTGCGCCAACTCCCTATCCCCCATCAAGACTACGCCCACCCGCCAAGCCACCAACAGGGCCAGCTGGTTCACACCGGCCCTCCAGGACTCAAAACGTCACTGCAGACGACTGGAAAAGACCTGGAGATCCAGCAAATCCACTACAGACAAAACAGCCTACAAACAAGCAATCACCTCCCACCACTGCCTCATCAGAACCACAAAAAGACAGCGATCCTTGACAGGATCAACACCAACGCTCACAACAGCATGGAGCTTTTTACAGTCATCAAGGAATTCTCAAATCCCAACAGCAACAACAACGACATCCCACCCTCCCAGGACCTATGCGACAACCTCGCCAAACACTTCCACCGCAAAATTGCCGACATTTACAACAGTTTCACAACTCAGACCCACCACAACATCGCCAGACAACCTAACCCCATCGACAAGCCACCAAAATGCACCTCCAATCCCCCTTGGACCCTCTGGAACCCACTCACCATCGAAGACACCCTCAGAACCATGAAATCCATCCACTCCGGAGCACCCTCAGACCCATGCCCCCACCACATATTCAACAAAGCAGGCGACATCATCGCCCCAGTACTCTGCCACACCATTAACTGCTCCCTTGAGACAGGCACCTTTCCGGAAGAATGGAAGCACGTGGATCTGAGGCCCCTCCTGAAAAAACCCACAGCAGACCCTAAGGACCCAAAAAACTACCGCCCCATCTCCCTGCTCCCCTTTCCAGCTAAAGTCATTGAAAAAAACCATCAACGCACAACTCATTGAGCACATAGAGGCCAACCACACACTAGACCCCTCCCAATCCGGTTTCAGGAGCAACCATAGCACCGAAACCGCCCTCCTCGCAGCCACAGATGACATCCGCGCCCTGCTCGACTGAGGAGAAACCACCGCCCACATCCTCCTAGATCTCTCAGCTGCATTTGACACTGTCTCTCATCACACCCTCTGCTCAAGACTCCATGAAGCCGGCATCCGAGATAAGGCCCTGCAATGGATCACCTCCTTCCTCACCGGGAGAACCCAGAAAGTCTTACTCCCTCCCTTCGCCTCCAAGACCACAGGAATCAACTGCAGGGTTCCACAAGGCTCTTCACTCAGTCCGACACTCTTCAACATCTACATGGCGCCCCTGGCAGCCATCACCCGATACCACAACCTCAACATCATCTCCTACGCAGACGACACTCAGCTAATCATCTCTCTCACAAGAGAGCCCACCACCGCCAAGAGAAACGTCCACGAAGGGCTCACAGAATTCACCTCCTGGATGAATAACAACTGCCTCAAACTGAATGCAGAAAAAACAGAAATACTCCTTCTTGGACCTGAAAACTCAGCATGGAACAACTCCTGGTGGCCCACAGCCCTCGGACCCCCTCCAATCCCCACCGACCATGCACGAAACCTAGGCTTCATCCTAGACTCATCACTATCCGTGAACCAACAAGTCAACGCTGTCTCCTCGGCAGGCTTCCAAACCATCTACCTACTACAAAAAATCTTCAGATGGATCCCACCAGACACCAGAAAAACTGTAACCCACGCACTCGTCAGCAGCAGACTAGACTATGGCAACGCGCTCTACATTGGATCCACCATCAAGCTCCTAAAGAGACTCCAACGAGTCCAGAACGCCACCGCCAGACTTATCCTCAACATCCGTCGCCAATGCCCTATCACAAAACACCTACAAGACCTACACTGGCTCCCCATCAACAAAAGGATCATCTTCAAGCTTCTCACTCACGCTTTCAAGTCCCTCCACAACATCGGCCCCGAATACCTAAACCACTGTGTCACCTTCTACACCCCCACCAGGCAACTGCGATCAGCCAACCAAGCCCTTGCACTCATCCCCTGCATAAGAAAGACCACTGCTTGTGGCAGGTCCTTCTCTTATCAAGCATCCAAAACCTGGAACACCCTCCCTCTTCACCTCACCAACCTAACAAAGTTCAGAAAGGACCTCAAAACCTGGCTCTTCGACTGAACTCTATTTCTACTCGCACCTTATAGGTGCCTATCAGCGCCTTGAGACCCACACGGGTGATTAGCCGCGCTTTATAAAAACTGAATAGATAGATAGAGTTACAGGGAGGGTTGTATGAAGCAATATGAAGAGTTAGAGGGAGGTTGTATGAGCAATAAGTGGAGTTATAGGTAAGGTTAAATGGAAAACTAGGGGAAGTTATAGGAAGGGTTATATGGAGCAATAGTTGGAGTTGTAGGATGAGTGTATATGGTGTAATAGGAGGTGTTATAGGGAGTTTATGTAGAGCAATCAGAGGAATTATCGGGAGAGGTTTTATGATCAATAGAGGGGGGAAGGGAGGGTTATATAGAGTAATAGTAGGAATTATAGGGAATGTTTATATGGATCAATAGAGGTAGATATAGGGAGGGTTACATGGATAAATAGAGGTAGATATAGGGAGGGTTATATGGAACAATAGGAGGAGTTATAGGACAAGGTTATATGGAGCAATAGGAGGAGTTATGGGGGTTATATGGAGCAATAGGAGGAGTTATAGGGAGGGTTATATGGAGCAATAAGAGGAGTTATAGGGAGGGTTATATGGAGCAATAGGAGGAGTTATATGAAGCAATAGGAGGAGTTATAGGGAGGGGTTATATTGAGCAATAGGAGGAGTTATAGGTAGGGTTATATATAGCAATAGGAGGAGTTATATGGAGCAAAAGGAGGAGTTATATGGAGTAATAAGAGGAGTTATAGGGAGGGTTATATGGAGCAATAGAAGGAGTTATAGGGAGGGGTTATATGGAGCAATAGGATGATTTATAGGGAGGGTTATATGGAGCAATAGGGTGAGTTATAGAGAGGATTATATGGAGCAATAGGAGGAGTTATAGAGAGGGTTATATGGAGCAATAGGATGATTTATAGGAAGAATTATATGGAGCAATAGGGGGAGTTATATGGAGGGTTATATTGAGCAATAGGAGGTGTTATAGGGAGGGGTTATATGGAGCAATAGGAGGAATTATAGGGAGGGGTTATACGGAGCAATAGGAGGAGTTATAGGGAGGGGTTATATGGAGCAATAGGAGGAGTTATAGGGAGCGTTGTATGAAGCAAATAGGAGGAGCTATAAGGAGTGTTATATGAAGCAATAGAAAGAGCTATAATAAGAGGTTATATGAAGCCAATAGGGGTTATAAGGAGGGTTATATAGAGGAATACAAGGAGTTATAGGGGGAGTTATATGAAGCAATAGGATTAGTTATAGGGAGGGTTATATTAAGCCATAGAAGGAGTTATAGGACAAGGTTATATGGAGCAGAAGGAGTATTATAGGGAGGTTTATATGGAGCAATAGGAGAATGAAAGCGAAGGTTATATGATCAATAGGAGGAGCTTAAGGGAGGAGTTATAGGGAGGGTTATATGGAGCAATATGAGGAGTTATGGGGGTTATATGGAACAATAGTAGGAGTTATAGGGGGGATTACATGGAACAATAGGAGGAGTTATACGGAGAGTTATATGAAGCAATAGGAGGAGCTATAGGGAGAGTTATATGGAGCAAGAGGATGAGTTATAGGGAGAGGTTATATTTATCAATATGAGGAGTTATAGGGAGGGTTATAAGAAGCAATAGGAGGAGCTATAGGGAGCAATCAGAGGAGTTACAGGGAGGGTTATATGGAGCAATTTTAGGAGCTATAAGGAGGGTTATATGAATCAATAGAAGGAGCTATAATGAGAGGTTATATGAAGCAATAGGAGGAATTATAGGGAGGGTTATATGGAGAAATAGGAGTTATAGGGAGGGTTATATGAAGCAATAGGAGGAATTATGGGGAGAGTTATATGAAGCAATCAGTGATGTGCGGTGACTTCAGAGGCTGGTGAGGCAGTGTCTAGGAATCGGATACGCCTTCATTCTTTAGATATCCTTTGTTGAAGAAATAGCAATTGCACATGGGCGAGCCAATATCTATATGCAGTCACCATTCAGTATCTACTGAGCATATTTAGATATGATTTTCAACAAAGGATATCTGATTTTCTTCATTCTTTTGATATCCTTTGTTGAAAAGCATATCTAAATATGCTCAGTAGCTACTGAGCATATTTAGATATGATTTTGAATAAAGGATATCTGGTTTTCTTCATTCTTTTGATTTTCTTTTTTTTAAAAGCATATCTAAATAAGCTCAGTAGCTTCTAAGCATATTTAGATATGCTTTTCATCAAAGGATATAAAAAGAATGAAAAAAAATCAGATATTAGATGTAAATTTGAAAGTTATTTAAAATTGCATGCTCTTTCTAAATCATGAAAGAAAACATATGGGTTTCATCTCCCTTTCAATGGTGTCTTTGAAAACTGGTCAACTTAGTAAACATCTGTTTTTAGTCTAAAGGATTGTAACAGAAACTCTTGCCAGATAACAAAATGCTTGCTCTGATTATGAGATCTAGAAATCCAGGCCCATTAAAATATGTTTCAAACATACTTTTTTACTTCAATGCTGCAAATTATGCTTATAGATTCCTTCATTATTCAGTAAATATAAAAATGTTGTGAACCAGTGGCAGCTGGTGAACAGGTATAGGCACAGACAAAGGCTGTGGTGGACATTTTACAAAGTAAAGACCGTAGTGAAGGACAACAAGGTCACTATTTATACAAATGAAAAAATAAGAGTGCATGGTCTTACCTTCTCAGAGACAGCAATTTCTCCACTTTCTATGATGATAATGAAATTTTTCTGCAAGTCCCTTTGAAATTAAAATGTAAAATTAGGCATTTAAACTAAAGCATTGTTTCTCAACTGAAGTCCTCAAGTACCCCAAAAGACCAGGCTTTCATTATAGCCGAACCAGTGCTGCATTGGTGAAATAATCAGCTGATGGTTGATAGCAGGTTAGAAAACAATCCATCCATGGTATTACTGCTGCTAAGCTGAGCACTTCAATTGTGCACTGGTTCATCTATAATGAAAACCTGGTCTGTTGAGGCTACTTGAGGGCCACGGTTAAGAAACATTGCACTAAAGCACCAGTTCAACTGCAATCTGTTGACCTTGAGAATAAAGCATTTTTTTAAAGTTTGATCATATATTGCAATACCAGAATATGGTATTGCAAATTAACTTTAAAGAAAAGAAAAAAACATTTTGTTATGTTTAAAATAGTTCTTTAATAACTTATATTATAAAACATCTAACAAATATTAACATATTAACAATCAAAACTTTTTTACTGTGACTGGTCTTGTTCATTTCCCTCATTTGTAGACAAGGTCAATCCTTCTATCTTTTTTAACAGTTCAATAACTTTATTAAGAAAATCTTCACAGTTTTTTGCATGCAACTGTACCAGTCTTTCTCTCTCAATAGCTAAAACAGCCAAAGAGGAAAGTCGTCCTTGACTGGTCCGATTCCTGCTATGAGTTTTTATGCGCTTTAAAGCAGAGAAGGACCTCTCAACAAAGGCCGTTGTAGCTGGTATTGTGAGAACCAGCTTCAGTAATTTCACTGCCTCTGGAACAGTCTTCATGAGATCGTTGTTGGCCAAAAAGTTTAGTAGATCTGTAGGTGATTTGCAATCATTTCTCACCATTTCTGAACTATAACATCCAATTAGATCAGATTTTAATCGAACTAAGTCAAAGTATTTGCCATATATTGATAGGCTCTGCAGTTTTTGGTCATCAATATGTTTGGACATCTCAAGCAATTTAGTGCAATCGACCAAACAAAGGAATTCTAGCTCAGCAAAATGGTCAAACCGAGCTTTCATTTGAACGTTTACATTGTCCATAATGTTGTAAAACAACCTTCTCCTCACATCTTTTATTGGCTGTTTACTCCTTACATTGTCTGTCAGCCCCATTCTGATGCAATCCGCCTCAAATGTACCATACAAATTGTCAAACTCTTGTCTGTGATTTTCAAGAAATTTCATGGTATCAGCAATTCTCCGACAGCAGAATCCAACATCCATCACTTTACTCTGCAGCAATCGAAAGAGTGCGTCAGTTTGTATGAAAATGGCCTCATATGTCATAAGCAAGAAGCAGGTTGATGCTTTATTCAGAAAGAAGTAATATCCTTCAGACATCATCAAGGTCTCATGATCCCAAGCATCTGGATTTTCTCTGAGAAACAGGAACATAGCACGTATATCACTTTGATACATGTTGACCGTCTGCACTAGTCTGGAATTTGAACTCCATCTGGTGGGTGCTGCTCTCGGTAAACGTCTCTTCACCATATCGTCCAGTAGGTGGGTGCGCTTTGTCGATTTACTGAAAAACGTGGCCATTCCCTCAAGTGTAGAAAAAAATACTTTACACTCTTCTATAGATTTTGCTGAATTAGAGAGCACCAGGTTTAACTTGTGTGCATAACAATGAATAAAAGTTGCTTCAGGTACTTTTTCTTTAATCTTTGCTTGCACCCCATTAATAGCTGATGCCATCACAGAGGCTCCGTCGTAAGTCTGAGCTACCAGCTTTTCAAGACAATTATATTTCTCCAACACTCCCAATACATAGTCTGCAATAGCTGGTGCTCGTCTGTCAACCACTTCATCAAATCCTAAGAACGCCTCCTTCACAATTATCTCACTGTTCAGCTCACTTTTAGCCACATAACGCAAAATTACAGAGATTTGTGTTATGTTTGTAACATCGGTTGTCTCGTCTACTTCCACAGCAACAAAGGGGGCTGCATTAATCTCCTTTCTTATATCATCTCTCACTATATCAGCTACTGCTTCGATTAAGTCATTCTGGATTCTATTTGAACATCCAGAAAACACAGTGGATGTTTGCAAATGTCTTGCAAAAGTTGCATCTTTCCATGCAAACATATGCAATAGCTCCACATAGTTGCCACGATTAGAGGACTTTGCACCCTCCTCGTTACCACGGAATGCTATTTCCTGTTTGCCTAGATAGAAGGTTGCTTGAATAAGGTTTTTTAAAATCTCACGGTTTTCAGTCACTTTTGCATTGTGGTTGATGATATCTAATCTCCGCTGTTCATTTAAAGCAGTATCTATCCTTCTCGCTAATCCAAAGGTTTTCCAAGCAAACTGGTTTTGAATGTGACTGGTCGATTTCTCATGTTTGTTAGTGCCCCTTGATAGATTTTTTAAATCTCCAAATCCAGCATTTGTCCAAACATTATCTGTAGTGGAGAATAAAATACACGGAAAGCAGTATAGGCGATTCTTTGTAGCACAGCCACACAGCCATTCTTTCCTTTGATACCATTCAATTTGGAATGTACGTGTCATAGTTTTGTCTTTTTGAAGTAAGTCCTTCAGCTCAGGCATTGGTCTTCCTTTATTTATTACTTCTTTTTTTGCGGGAAAGTCCAATCTTGAGAAATTTCTAAGGCTGGATATAGTGTTTTCAATTCTGCAAAAATTTGAATACTGAACAGAACACCTGGCAACAGAGAAAAAAAAAAAAAAAAGAGAAATCAGAAGGAGAGTTAATAAAAGTAAATCTAAAAATAAACATATTGTGTAAAAAACAAGAAACAACTTACTTGGTTTTTTGCATAAAGAACATCTAGAAATGCTCTGTGTAGTGTAGCCCTGTCCTTATTGCGATATGGGAGCTGATATCTTTTAAACGGCAGTCAGATTCTGAATAGCTATCTACGCATGCGCAACAACACGAGGTTAAGGTCAAAAGGAATTTGAATACACCACAGTAAAAAACACTAAGATGGATAAACATATGTAGACTGTCACATAAGATAGCAGATGACATTGGTTAGTGGGAACTTACAGGTTTCAGTAGATATATTTTCACTAACGTCAAAACCGCCCAATTTTTTAATTTTTAATTTTTTTTAAAATAACCTTATTATGGGGTAAAGAAAAGCACACAAATCTAGCTTTCTATCCTCTAAACTTTATTAATACCGAAGAAGGTATCTGCCTTTAAAGGGAACAGTAAACAACTTGTTATTACAAGACATTTCTGTTTTGTTGCTAAACAATAACATCAGTCTAGTCTTAAAAAGACACAAAACACAGTCATGTATGCTCATGATTCAGACTGAGCAGCAATGCTTACTTCACAATTTATTTGATAACATTTGCTTCATTCTGTTAGTATCCTTTGTTGAAGGAACAGAAATGCACTACTAGGAGCTAGCAGAACACATCAGGTGAGCCAAGAGGTAACGGACTTAAGAGTAAAGTTTTGATTATGTGTTTAACCTCTCTGCGCGGTTTAATAGCAAATCCGCAAAACAAATACAATTTTTTAAAAGATTTGTACCTCAAGTACAAAAACAAACATCAAAAAGAATACAATCTACACCAATTCTCCAAAAATGACAGCAGCAGCCAAGATAAAAGAAAACATTTTTTACACAGTATAATTATATACAGACAAGACAATACATGACTCACATACAGTCTGGTATTAAGTTTAAAGGGACATTTCATCCCAATATTGTATCCAACTGATGATCAGTTTGCATAATTATAGCATGTTTCTGAATCTGAATTGTGCAAACTTATCAGTCCTATTTTTATTTGCTACATCTTTCATCTTTGCCATTGCACTCTCATTAGACCTGATCTACCAGACCAGTTCATCTTTCATCTTTGCCATTGCACTCTCAGACCTGACCTACCACTACCAGTTTACTTCAACAGTACATTTTGAAGTTCAGGTTAGTGACTGTACTCAGAATCAGATTATGTGCACTGGTGATATGTAGACTATTTTCTGCTGAGTACCTTTTATTTATTCACCTGATGATACACTCGTGTAGCTGCTGCTGTATCATCAGGTGAATAAAAGGTACTTAGCAGAAAATAGTATACATATTATATGATATGATATCAACAGTGCACATAATCTGATTCTGAGTACAGTCACTAACCTGAACTTCTAAACGTACTGTTGAAATGAACTGGTCACTGTCGGAATACACATATGGTGACATAGAATTACAGCGGGCAACTGTGCATATTACTAAAACGTGATACAGATTAGGCAAAACAATGCACTATTTACAGTTTTACAAAGAATATTATTTACAGAAAAGCATAATCTAGCAGTCATATCCATTCCATATCAGTAATAAACAACAGTATGACATGAATCTGACCTTTTAAAAAACTGTTACAGCATGTCATTTTTATATTCACATTACAGAATTCCAATCAAACTCTAAATTGCCAGGCGTGACAGAAAAACCAACAAACCAGAAAATCTCATAGTGATAGCTAACCACACAGGGTTTTTAGAATTCTATAAATACTGTAGAGTAGATAGACACTGACACATAAACCATATAACTGTCACCTGTTGCAGCATTTATATGTGATTGATTTCATGGTATCTCATTCTCTTGTAAGCAAGAAAAACAAAAAATAAAAAAACAAAAAATAAAACCAAAACACATTTCTTTTGAAAATGTCAATGATTAGGAAGAAAGTTAGAATACAAGGCATTAGGCCAAACACAAAGCAATGGTTTGTTGGTTTGCAATGCTAATTTAGTTAATATTCCCATTAGCAAAATAATACAAACATGAAGCTCTTCAGAATTGAATGCAACCGGTTGGGCTCAGTAAACACGTGATGGAACAGAACAGAGAATTTAATGCCTTAAAGGGTCATGATACCCAATTTTTTTTTCTTAAATGATTTAGAAAGAGCATGTCATTTTAAACAACTTTCTAATTTACTTCTATTATCTAATTTGCTTCATTCTCTTGATATCACTTGCTGAAAAGCATATCTAGATTTGCTCAGTAGCTGCTGATTAGTTGCTGCACATCAAGGCCTTGTGTGATTGGCTCACACATGTACCTTGCTATTTCTTCAACAAAGGATATCTAAATAATTGAGCAAATTAGATAATAGAAGTAAATTGGAAAGATGTTTAAAATTGCATGCCCTATCTGAATCATGAAAGTTTAATTTTGACTAGACTGTCCCTTTACCTAAGTTTCTACCTAGCTGGAGTCTGGAGTGATGCTACACTTGTGATTATGTCATTTTTACATCAAAGCTGCTTGGTAACCATATGGGCATCTATGGATTCGATCTAGACTATTGTGAGTTATGTATCTGTCACATGACACTCCATTTGCATAGTCCAGGTACCTTACTTGGCACTCTAGGAGTTACATTGAAGGAGAACTGCTCAACTCCACCTACCCAAATATTTAATAAAATAACTCATATTCTAGTCTTTAGAACAGCACAGAACTCACACATTATTATAAAAATGTGTGAGTTCTGTCTTCTGTGCTGTTCTAAAGACTAGAATATGAGTTATTTTATTAAATATTTGGGTAGGTGGAGTTGAGCAGTTCTCCTTTAATGTAACTCCTAGAGTGCCAAGTACCTGGACTATGCAAATGGAGTGTCGTGTGACAGATACATACACAAGTGTCACTATACGATTGACAAACCACAGGGCTAGGGTGCATAAACAACAACACACAGTAACACTACTCTCACTGGGTCTGGAGGACTCTGCCTCTCTGTTACTGTACTGTTAGCCACCCCACCCACCACTCACTGGCACTGACCGACGGTCTGACCTGTCACCACCTCCTGAGTCCTGACCAGCCACTAGAGTCAATAGTCAAGCAAGCTAGCAATTTCACTGCTTCATTGATTTGAATTGATTCAGCTCAGCCCTCAGCTCACCTACCTGGCTAGTAGCTATGCTCCGGCTGGGCTCCTAGTCCTCCTGACGTCCAACTCCGGCTGACACCTGACACGACTGACTCCTGCTCCACACGACTCCACAACAGAACACAGACAGTCCACTCCAACTCCTCCTGACCGTCACCGACTCACTCCTCACACAACTGGGCTGGCCTAGGTCACGCTGAGAGGGAGAACTGCATATTAAAAGTTATGTTTTACATTATTTTTCCCCACTTTCATACAGTGTTAATAAGGTCACCTTGTTCCCACACACATATTCAAGCCATATTAAGAATATGTATGTGGGAACAAGGTGACATTATTAACACTATATGAAAGAGGAAAAAAAATTTTAAAACATTACTTTTCATATGCAGATATTATCTGCATATTATTAAAAGTTATGTTTTAATTTATTTTCCCCCATTTCATAGTGTTAATAAGGTCACCTTGTTGTTCCCACACACACATTCAAGCAGGTATATTTTGCAATTTTGCTACGTCCTTCCTTTTCCTCATCACTTGTCTTCCAAGTTCCATAGAACTTGGAAGACAAGTGATGAGGAAAAGGAAGGGAGTGGAAGAGCTTTGAAGTAGGTGATATTATGGAGGTATTGGAGGAGAGAAGTTCTTGAAGTTCTCAAGTAAATAAACTTCCAAGGAAGCTGTGTGAGACGAGCCTGTGATCGGAATCATCAGAGACACTAAGTGCGCAACGCCGCCATGACTGTCACTGTGACAGTCATGGCGGCGTTGCGCACTTAGTAAACTAACTTAAAAAACTAAGGCAGCGGCAGCTAAGCAGCTTAAAGCTCTTAGCACTCCAGTCCTCGTGAGTGAGTCATGATCTCTAACACTGACTAAACAACAACACACAGTAACACTACTCTCACTGGGTCTGGAGGACTCTGCCTCTCTGTTACTGTACTGTTAGCCACCCCACCCACCACTCACTGGCACTGACCGACGGTCTGACCTGTCACCACCTCCTGAGTCCTGACCAGCCACTAGAGTCAACAGTCAAGCAAGCTAGCAATTTCACTGCTGCATTGATTTGAATTGATTCAGCTCAGCCCTCAGCTCACCTACCTGGCTAGTAGCTATGCTCCGGCTGGGCTCCTAGTCCTCCTGACGTCCAACTCCGGCTGACACCTGACACGACTGACTCCTTCTCCACACGACTCCACAACAGAACACAGACAGTCCACTCCAACTCCTCCTGACCGTCACCGACTCACTCCTCACACAACTGGGCTGGCCTAGGTCACGCTGAGAGGGAGAACTGCATATTAAAAGTTATGTTTTACATTATTTTTCCCCACTTTCATACAGTGTTAATAAGGTCACCTTGTTCCCACACACATATTCAAGCCATATTAAGAATATGTATGTGGGAACAAGGTGACATTATTAACACTATATGAAAGAGGAAAAAAATTTTTAAAACATTACTTTTCATATGCAGATATTATCTGCATATTATTAAAAGTTATGTTTTAATTTATTTTCCCCCATTTCATAGTGTTAATAAGGTCACCTTGTTGTTCCCACACACACATTCAAGCAGGTATATTTTGCAATTTTGCTACGTCCTTCCTTTTCCTCATCACTTGTCTTCCAAGTTCCATAGAACTTGGAAGACAAGTGATGAGGAAAAGGAAGGGAGTGGAAGAGCCTTGAAGTAGGTGATATTATGGAGGTATTGGAGGAGAGAAGTTCTTGAAGTTCTCAAGTAAATAAACTTCCAAGGAAGCTGTGTGAGACGAGCCTGTGATCGGAATCATCAGAGACACTAAGTGCGCAACGCCGCCATGACTGTCAATGTGACAGTCATGGCGGCGTTGCGCACTTAGTAAAAGTTAACTGAAAAAACTAAGCAGCTTAAAAAGCTCTGTCTTAACACTCCAGTGCAGTCCTCGTGAGCGGTGAGTGAGACAACAACAGTAAAACACACTAACACAGTCTCACTGGGTCTGGACTGGAGGACTCTGCCTCTCTGTTACTGTGTGGCTGGTCAGGACTCAGGAGGAGGTGAGGGTGACAGGTCAGACGACCGTCGGTCAGTGCCAGTGAGTGGTGGGTCGGGTGGCTAATAACAGGAGTAGTACACTCCTGTTATTAGCCACCCGACCCACCACTCACTGGCACTGACCGACGGTCGTCTGAACTGTCACCCTCACATCTCCTGAGTCCTCCTGACCAGCCAGGCAGCCACAAGAGCAATAGCAATTTCACTGACTGCTGCATTGAGCTCAGCCGACAGCCCTCACCGACACCTGACCACATACATTGTTGTAAGTTTGTGAAAGCCATTTGGGTAACGTATTATGTGGCCATGGATCATTTGTAAATGATTAACTGCCCCTCTCTCGGGCAGATTTACTGGGGGCAGCTGCCAGCTGGGTATGATAGATTGGCTGCTGGTTTAGAGATTCCTGCCCATGTGGCTTTTAGACTGCGAGTTAGGAAGTGAGTGTTGCGCACCTGGGCAGTGAGCTTCGGTGACTTCACTGTGAGTGAGCTGATACTTTACTTATAGTTGAGGTCTGCGGTGATTTGACATTTGGGATTTGAGTCTGAGCTGGAATGATCCGAATTCCAGATCTTTATTTTACTTTTATTTGAGAGTTTAGATTCCCATGTACTTTGAGTTTGTGTATTTCTTTTGTCTATGTTAAATGTCTAGGATCTGGGGGGATTTTTTTTTCACCCGAACTGTGTTTAAAACTTGTGTGGCTGATAAGGCGTTGCTGGCCTCTGGCAATGTAAAGGTTAAACTGTAGCATGTTTGGAACCTTGGGCAGCGTTTTTTTTTTTATGTCTGAACTGGGGATTGAAACTGATCTGCAAGGTAAAAATCCTCTTCCCTGTTCTGATCTGTTAGGGCCCAATATATGGTCTTGACCTCACCTCACCTACCTGGTAGTAGCTACGCTGGCTCCGGCTGGGCTCCGACCTAGTCCTCCACCTCCAGTCCTCCGGCTGACAGTGACACCTGACTCCAACACAGAACACTCCTCCTGAGCTCCTGACCGTCACCGACCGACTCACTCCTGAGACTCCTCCAGGCTCCAAACAACAACTGGGTCACGCTCTGAGACAGAGACTTCACTGGGAGAACTGCAGCAGCACGTCCGGTCCGTCGTCTTCAATCTCTGCTCTGACGCCGGTCGCACGTGACACTGACTGCACATCAACCTGACCACCAATGCGGCTGCGCAACAATTTCCCGCCCGGCAACTCAGCCTAGAGACTCAGACATACTGATGCCTGATTGGCTGAGCGGCCGGGCAGGCAGGGCTCAGGGCTCCCGAGGCTAGCCTCCGGTGGGAGCAGTTATGGGCTGCATTAGAGACTGCTGCATTAGTTTTTATTCCCCACTGGGTGGCAGTCTTTAAAGCAGCCCATAACATAATTACATTCATATTGCGCAATGGAAGGACAGCTGGCCTCATACCTTCTTGCGCAATATGAATGCAATCGTAGTAAGTAAAGTTAAATTAAATAAACAATAAAATTGCATTGCAATAAGAAGCATAATTTGGTGGAGGGGTGGGGGGGTAGGGGGGGTCACCTTTCATATGTAAAAAAAAAAAAAAGAAGAAAAAAAAACATTTTTTTTTTTTTTTTAATTAAAAAATAGATGTAATTCCCACATTGGCCAGGGGAGGCGCTGCCTCCCCTGCCTCTAATGAATGCACGTCACTGGAAGCAATAGGAGGAGATATAGGAAGAGGCTATATTGAGCAATATGAGTTATAGGGAGGGTTATATGGAGCAATAGGAGGATGAGTTATAGTGAGAGGTTATATGGAGCAATAGGAGGAGTTATAAGGAGAGTTATATGAAGCAATAGGAGGATCTAGAAAGAGTTAACGGGAGGGTTATATACAGCAATATGATGAATGATATTGAGAAAATATGAAAGAAAATTAATTTTATATAAACAATTTCTGCATTTAAAAAGGTGTAAAAGTGAAATATTCTTGTTTACTTCTAATAACAAATTGTGCACAGTGATTTTATATACACAAGTCAACAAGAGAAGCAGGAAGGCAGGCACTACAAACAGGCATCCAATAAAAAATATAAGCTTTAATAAAAAAAAAAGTTATAAAAGTCAAAAACAGCAACAGATGCTGTAGGCACATAGACAACAAAATGAACAAGGCAGGAAGACAAACTGACACAAATGTCTGACTAGTTTTGCGCCCCCTGACGGCGCTTATTCATAGACATATGGTATGTGTTAGGTAGATTCTATAAAAAGAGGAAGCTGACATGTGATTGGTTGATAAACGCGTTACACATTAACAGAAACAGCTGCTACCTTGTTGAAAAACTCTCTAAGAAAAAACCTAAGTTATATACACAAAGATATAATAAAAACAATGTGAACCTAAGCTGGATAATTTGTTACAAAATTCTATTTCAGAAATAGACTATATTCAAATACTGATTACTTACTAAACTTGGAATAAGTACATAGGTAAAGTTTATACCACAGAAGTATATGTGTGTTATTGCTTGGGACAAAAAATAATAATAATATGAACCTAAATAAAAAACAAACACAATGTTAGCAGAAAACAATGAGTGAATGAATGCATCAATGGATTGGACACAGAGGATCCAAATAAACCAAATATGAGAGTGTGAGAGTGTATGCCATACTAAGTGTCAATGAAAAAATTAATGTCACACTCACGATTCATACCAGATGGAGAACGTGTTTGTAATTTAAGCATCCAGAATAATTCTTTCTTTTCCAGTATTTTGAATTTATTACCACCTCTGCTGGAAATGGTGGCAATATCAATTATTTTTATATTCATATTCGCTACATTTGTGAAATGGTATCCATTACAATGGTTGGCAACTGCTGAGTCTTTATTAAAATTCTTGACATCCCTAGTATGTTCATTGAACCTTTTTCGGATCTCCCTAGAGGTTTGACCTGTATATTGCAGTTGGCATAGATTACAGGTAAGCAGATAAACCACAAACATAGTGCCGCAGTTTGCATAAAAATCTATTTCATAGCCATTGCCTGTACAACTACTGGAGAAGTGATTGCCTTCTTGTATATGAGCACACATAAGGCAATTTTGTTTACCATATCTGTAATTGCCCGTTTGGATAACCAATTTTGTTTATGTGTATTGGCTCTGGTTACTAAACTAGGCGATAGTTTTTGTCCCAAAGTTCTAGATTTTTTAGGGACAAATCTGATGTTATTAATGAATGGTTTTAGCGTGTCATCCCCTAGTAAAATATGTGAGTGTTTTTTTAAGATTTTGACAACCTCATTATACTGTTTAGAATAGGCAGTTGTAAATACTATAGCATCTTTGAAACTGGAGTTAAGGTTCTCACCCTTATCATGTGTTTTTGGGGATGCCTTGTATGTTCTTATTTATTTACGACATTTTTCAAGACTGTTTGCATTATAACCTCTATGTATTAATCTATTTTTAAGCTCTGAGGACTGGGACTCATAAATTTCATCTGATTTCGTATTTCTGCAAATTCTGATGAATTGCCCACGAAGTATCACTTTAACCACATGTTTAGGGTGTTGAGAAGAGGCCTGTAATATTGTATTGCCTGCAGTGTCTTTTCGAAAAGTCCTTCTGAGTATGGTGTTATGGCAAATCTGTACAGTTAAATCCAAATAGTTAACACTACTAGTGCTATATGTACCTGTGAATTGGAGATTAAACAGATTCTCATTAATATAACCAAAAACTTTTCAAACTCTATTCCGTTCAAAGGCTTTTTAACAATGACCAACAGGTCATCAATATAGCGGACGTATATGAGGATGTCTTCAAGCCATGGGTTCTGTATACTGTATATATGAGAAAGTTCCCACCAGGAGACATATAAGTTAGCAAAAGCGGGGGCAAATTTGGCCACCATGGCAGTGCCACAAATTTGGTTATAAAAAACACAGTCAAACCAAAAATAGTTGTGGGAAAGGAGAAACCTCAAAACATCTCCCACATAATCCTTGACGGTGTCAGCCAAATCCATCTCTCTTTGTAGGAAGAATTCCACAGCCTTTATGCCCAAATGTTGAGGAATACAGGTGTAAAGGGCACACACATCAATAACAACCCACGAGTAGCTATCTTTCCAATTTACAGTGTCCAAAATTTGAATAAGTTGGGCACTGTCTTTAAGATAAGATAATTGTTTTTTAGCCAAAGGTTGTAAGACTTCATCTAACCATGCCCCCAAAGGTTCAAACAAGGAACCCACTCCTGAAACAATGGGTCTACCCGGGGGGTGTAATGGGTCCTTATGAACCTTTTGGACATGGTAGAATACTGGAGTAAGGGGATGGTCAGGTATTAAATTGGAAATATCATTGTCTCTGAAAACACCCAAAGTGACACCCTCCAACACAAGTTTTTCCAATTATTTCTTATAGATATGGACAGGGTTCCCAGGCAATTGTTTATATACCTTAGTATCACTAAGCTGTCTATGGGCTTCGGAAAAATAAGCCTCTTTATCCAGAATAACAATGCTGCCACCTTTGTCCACATTTTTGATCACTATATCAGTATTATCTTGGAGGGATTTAATTGCTTGATGTTCCCTAAAGGACAGATTATAAGTGGCAGCATTGGTATTTACTTTTTTTTCAAAATTAATTATATCTTCCTGTACCATTTTCTGATAGGCATTAATGATTGCTCCTCTATAGTTTGTTGGGTAAAAATCTGATTTGCCTCTTTGTGGATGCACAAGTTTTTTGGGTAATGAAAATTCATTTTCTCCACTATAAAGATCCTGTTAAAGTGACAAGAGCTTGGGCATCCCCAAAAGGCAAATGAGTGTTCTCAGGAGGAGGCTCAACAGTTGTATCCTGTATGTTAATGTCTCCTAACTGTGTATCATTAGACCCAGTAAGGGCAAAAAACCTTTTCAATACCAATTTTCGAATAAACTTGTTTATATCCAAGAGGGTATTAAAACTAGAAAAGTTTCCCGAAGGGGCAAAACCAAGCCCCATGGATAACACTTGCATTTCCTCTTTTTTTAAACTATGTTTGGACAGATTGCTTATACTAAAGTTTTCATTATTGGTATGAATAATACTTACAGAGTCCTCAAAATTAGGGTGACTATTTGCAATTTGCTGGTTCTCTTTTCCCTTTTATTTCTCCATCTTTTTTGTTTTATATACACAGTCTCTGTGGGACAAGCTCCTACTGAGCTAGGAGATGGCAACATTATGTTAAAGGTAAAAACCAATAACTTCTGTATTATTGTTTGTATTTGAATTTGGATATTCTTTGTGTTCTGTACAGGAAAAACACAATCCTAACACAGAGTTCACCATGAGAAATCTCTTGATATCGGTTCACAATCTGGTTCTTGGTGCTACTGATAGTGTTGGTATCACACTGAGGCACGCATTCTTAATATTACTGACATATCCTGATGTACAAGGTAGGTAAATGCATTCAAGAGCCCTAAAACTTGTAATTTATACATAGAATTCTATAACAGACATTTGTTGTACATTTCTGTTAGCCTAGAAGTAGATTATGCTAACTTTTGATTCACTTTAAATTTAAACAGATTTTACTTAGAGGGACAGTAAAGTCAAAATTAAACTTTCATTATTCAAATAGAGCATGCAATGTTAGACAACTTTCAAATTTGCTTCATTCTTTTGGTATCTTTTATTGAAGAGTAATACAAGGTAAGAGTTCAGAAGTGTGCATGTGTCTTTAGTACTCAATTTGTAGCTTTGTTATACAATGTTGCAAAAAGCTGCTGCCATAGAGTACTAAACACACGTGCACACTCCTAAGCTCTTATGAGTCTACCTAGTTTTACTGTTCAAGAAAAGATACAAAGAAAATAAAGCAAATTTGATAACAGAAGTAAATTGGAAAGTTGTTTAAAATTGAATGCTCTATTTGAATTATGATTAAAAGGGATAGTCTACTCCATAATTTGTATTGTTTAAAAAAAATAATTTATATTTACCTGATAGATTCTGTCATGGAGAGTCCAAGAGTCCATTCAATTACTAGTGGGAATTCAACTCCTGGCCACCAGGTAGGGGCAAAGAACACCCCAGCAAAGCTTCAAGTATCCTCCCACTACCCACAATCTCCAGTCATTCAGCCGAGGAATTATGGAAAGAGAAGACACAAAGGGTATATAGGTGCCTGAGGTTTAGAAAATGACATAAAGCCGTCTTAAAATAAAGGCGGGTCGTGGACTCTCCATTCCAAGAAAAAAAATTTTTTATCAGATGAGTTTAAATTATGTTTTCTTTCCAATGGCATGGAGAGTCCACAAATCTATTCAATTACTAGTGGGAACCAATACCAAAGCTAGAGTCCACAGAATGGAAGGGAGGGATACACAGACAGGCAAACCTAAACAGAAGGCACCACCGCTTGAAGAACTTTCCTCCCAAAAGGAAATATGCAATTATGACCAAGTGGCCGCCTTGCAAATCTGTTCCATAGAAGCATCATTTTTAAAGGCCCAAGAGGAAGTGATAGCCCTAGTGGAGTGAGACGTAATTTTCTATGGAGGTTGATTTCCAGCTGTCTCATAAGCCAATCGAATAACACTTCTCAACCAGAAAGAGAGAGTATAAGAAGTGGCCTTCTGACTCCTCCGTTCACCAGAAAAGACAACAAAAAGAGCAGAAAATTGACGAAAATCTTCCATAACCTGTAAATAGAACTTCTAAGCACGCACAACATCCAAATTGTGCAACAACCTCTCCTTCTTAGAGGAAGGATTAGGACAAAAAGAATGAACAACAATTTCTTGGTTAATATTGAGTTCAAAAACTGCCCTAGGTAGGAATCCTAATTTAGTATGGAGAACCGCCTTATCCGCATGAAGAATAAGATAAGGAGAATCACAATGTAGACCAGAAAGTTCTGAAACTCTACGGGCAGAGGAAATTGCCAGCAGAAACAAAAACCTTCCAGGACAATAACTTAATACCAACAGAATGCATAGGCTCAAAAGGTGCAAAACTTTAAAACTAGATTAAGACTCCAAGGAGGAGCAATTGACCTAAAGACAGGGCTGATTCTAACCAAAGCCTGGACAAAAGATTGAACATCTGGCAAAATTGTCAGACACTTCTGCAGAAGAATTGACAGAGCTGAAATCTGACCCTTTGGGGTACTGACTGATAAACCTTTCTCCAGGCCCTCCTAAAGAAAGGACACAATACAGGGAATTCTTACCTGACTCCAAGAAAAACCCCTAGATCCGCACCAATGAAGGTATTTACACCATACCTTATAATAAATCTTGTGAGTAACAGGCTTACAAGCCTGAATCATAGTCTGAATAACCTTCACAGAAAAACCTAATCTGGACAAAACTAAGCATTCAATCTCCAAGCAGTCAGCTTCAGAGAGACTAAGTTCAAATAGGGGAAGAGAACCTGAAGTAGAAGATCCCTCCTCAGAGTCAATTTTCATGGGGAAAATGACATCATCACTCGGTACGCAAACCAAGAGCTATTAGAATCATGAAGCCTGCTCCTGTTTGATTCAAGCTAATACCTGAGGAAGGAGGGCAACTGGAGGAAACAGATAAATTAGACCAAAATCCCATGGCACTGCCAGGGCAACTACCAGAGCTGCTTCAGGATCTCTTGATCCTGCTCCATATCTTGAAAGCTTGGCTTTTAGACGAGATGTCATCAGATCCAACTCTGGAACTGCCCATTTGAGGGTTAACATGAGAAAACATCCAGATGGAGAGCCCATTCCCCTTGCTGAAACGTCTGCCTGTTGAGATAATCCGCTTCCCAGTTGTCCACCCCTGGGATATGAATGGCAGGGAGATGACAATTGTGAGATTCTGCCCAATGAATAATGCAAGTCACCTCCTTCATAGCTAACAAGCTCAGAGTTCCTCCTTGGTGGTTGATATACGCCACCAAAGTAATGTTGTCCAATTGAAATCTAATAAACTGAATTAAACTCAGTTGAGGCCAAGCTGCTAGAGCATTGAGAATTGCACTTAATTTTAGGATATTTATAGGGAGGGCAGACTCCTCCTTAATCCAAAGTCTCTGAGCTCTTAGGGACCCTTAAACTGCTCCCCAGCCTAACAGGCTGGCATCAGTGTTCACATTCTCCCAAGAAGGTCTCAGGAAACAAATGCCCTTAGACAAGAGGTCCTGGGAGATCCACCAAGACCGAGACATCCTTGTCTGAGAGTCTAAAATGATCCTCTGAGAGAGATCCAAGTGGTCTCCGTTCCATTAACTGAGCATACATAACTGTAGAGGTCTCAGATGGAAGCGAGCAAATGGAATAATGTCCATGGATGTCACCATGAGACCAATTAGTTCCATGCAAACTGCCACTGATGAACAAAGGAGGACTGAAGAGAACGACAGGCCTCCAGAAGCTTGAATTTTCTGACCTCCATAAAAAAAGTCTTAGGCCTAGATTTGGAGTTTGGCGGTAGATGGGCTGTTAACGCTACGCAGGCTTTTTTCTGGCCGCACCATAAAATTAACTCTGGTATCGAGAGTCCAAAAAAATGCTGCGTTAGGCTCCAAAAAAGGAGCGTAAAGCATTTTTACCGCAAATGCAACTCTCGATACCAGAGTTGCTTACGGACGCGGCCAGCCTCAAAAACGTGCTCGTGCACGATTCTCCCATAGGAAACAATGGGGCTGTTTGAGCTGAAAAAAAACCTAACACCTGCAAAAAAGCAGCGTTCAGCTCCTAACGCAGCCCCATTGTTTCCTATGGGGAAACACTTCCTACGTCTGCACCTAACACTCTAACATGTACCCCGAGTCTAAACACCCCTACCCTTACACTTATTAACCCCTAATCTTCCGCCCCCGCTATCGCTGACCCCTGCATATTATTATTAACCCCTAATCTGCCGCTCCGTACACCGCCGCAACCTACGTTATCCCTATGTACCCCTAATCTGCTGCCCCTAACACCGCCGACCCCTATATTATATTTATTAACCCCTAACCTGCCCCCCACAACGTCGCCGCCAGCTACTTACAATAATTAACCCCTAATCTGCCGACCGCAAAGCGCCGCCACCTACGTTATCCTTATGTACCCCTAATCTGCTGCCCCTAACACCGCCGACCCCTATATTATATTTATTAACCCCTAATCTGCCCCCTCAACGTCGCCGACACCTGCCTACACTTATTAACCCCTAATCTGCCGAGCGGACCTGTGCGCTACTATAATAAAGTTATTAACCCCTAATCCGCCTCACTAACCCTATCATAAATAGTATTAACCCCTAATCTGCCCTCCCTAACATCGCCGACACCTAACTTCAATTATTAACCCCTAATCTGACGACCGGAGCTCATCGCTACTATAATAAATGGATTAACCCCTAAAGCTAAGTCTAACCCTAACACTAACACCCCCCTAACTTAAATATAATTTACATCTAACGAAATTAATTAACTCTTATTAAATAAATTATTCCTATTTAAAGCTAAATACTTACCTGTAAAATACATCCTAATATAGCTACAATATAAATTATAATTACATTGTAGCTATTTTAGGATTAATATTTATTTTACAGGCAACTTTGTAATTATTTTAACCAGGTACAATAGCTATTAAATAGTTAAGAACTATTTAATAGTTACCTAGTTAAAATAATAACAAAATTACCTGTAAAATAAGTCCTAACCTAAGTTATAATTAAACCTAACACTACCCTATCAATAAATAAATTAAATAAAATACCTACAATTACCTACAATAAAACCTAACACTACCCTATCAATATATTAATTAAATAAAATACCTACAATTACCTACAATAAAACCTAACACTACACTATCAATAAATAAATTAAATACAATTTCTACAAATAACTACAATTACATAAACTAACTAAAGTACAAAAAATAAAAAAGAACTAAGTTACAAAAAATAAAAAAATATTTACAAACATAAGAAAAATATTACAACAATTTTAAACTAATTACACCTACTCTAAGCCCCCTAATAAAATAACAAAGACCCCCAAAATAAAAAATTCCCTACCCTATTCTAAATTAATAAATTTAAAAGCTCTTTTACCTTACCAGCCCTGAACAGGGCCCTTTGCGGGGCATGCCCCAAGAAAATCAGCTCTTTTGCCTGTAAAAAAAAACATACAATACCCCCCCCCAACATTACAACCCACCACCCACATACCCCGAATCTAACCCAAACCCCCCTTAAATAAACCTAACACTAAGCCCCTGAAGATCTTCCTACCTTGTCTTCACCTCAACAGGTATCACCGATCCGTCCTGGCATCCGGTGCTGAAGAGGTCCAGAAGAGGCTCCAAAGTCTTCCTCCTATCCGGCAAGAAGAGGACATCCGGACCGGCAAACATCTTCATCCAAGCGGCATCTTCGATCTTCTTCCATCCGGTGCGGAGCGGCTCCATGTTGAAGCATCCGACGCGGATCCATCCTCTTCTTCCGGCGTCTCCCGACGAATGACGGTTCCTTTAAGGGACGTCATCCAAGATGGCGTCCCTCGAATTCCGATTGGCTGATAGGATTCTATCAGCCAATCGGAATTAAGGTAGGAATATTCTGATTGGCTGATGGAATCAGCCAATCAGAATCAAGTTCAATCCGATTGGCTGATCCAATCAGCCAATCAGATTGAGCTCGCATTCTATTGGCTGATCGGAACAGCCAATAGAATGCGAGCTCAATCTGATTGGCTGATTGGATCAGCCAATCGGATTGAACTTGATTCTGATTGGCTGATTCCATCAGCCAATCAGAATATTCCTACCTTAATTCCGATTGGCTGATAGAATCCTATCAGCCAATCGGAATTCGAGGGACGCCATCTTGGATGACGTCCCTTTAATGAACCGTCATTCGTCGGGAGACGCCGGAAGAAGAGGATGGATCCGCGTCGGATGCTTCAACATGGACCCGCTCCGCACCGGATGGAAGAAGATCGAAGATGCCGCTTGGATGAAGATGTTTGCCGGTCCGGATGTCCTCTTCTTGCCGGATAGGAGGAAGACTTTGGAGCCTCTTCTGGACCTCTTCAGCACCGGATGCCAGGACGGATCGGTGATACCTGTTGAGGTGAAGACAAGGTAGGAAGATCTTCAGGGGCTTAGTGTTAGGTTTATTTAAGGGGGGTTTGGGTTAGATTAGGGGTATGTGGGTGGTGGGTTGTAATGTTGGGGGGGGTATTGTATGTTTTTTTTTACAGGCAAAAGAGCTGATTTTCTTGGGGCATGCCCCGCAAAGGGCCCTGTTCAGGGCTGGTAAGGTAAAAGAGCTTTTAAATTTATTAATTTAGAATAGGGTAGGGAATTTTTTATTTTGGGGGTCTTTGTTATTTTATTAGGGGGCTTAAAGTAGGTGTAATTAGTTTAAAATTGTTGTAATATTTTTCTTATGTTTGTAAATATTTTTTTATTTTTTGTAACTTAGTTCTTTTTTATTTTTTGTACTTTAGTTAGTTTATGTAATTGTAGTTATTTGTAGAAATTGTATTTAATTTATTTATTGATAGTGTAGTGTTAGGTTTTATTGTAGGTAATTGTAGGTATTTTATTTAATTAATTTATTGATAGGGTAGTGTTAGGTTTAATTAAAACTTAGGTTAGGACTTATTTTACAGGTAATTTTGTTATTATTTTAACTAGGTAACTATTAAATAGTTCTTAACTATTTAATAGCTATTGTACCTGGTTAAAATAATTACAAAGTTGCCTGTAAAATAAATATTAATCCTAAAATAGCTACAATGTAATTATAATTTATATTGTAGCTATATTAGGATTTATTTTACAGGTAAGTATTTAGCTTTAAATAGGAATAATTTATTTAATAAGAGTTAATTAATTTCGTTAGATTTAAATTATATTTAACTTAGGGGGGTGTTAGTATTAGGGTTAGACTTAGCTTTAGGGGTTAATACATTTATTATAGTAGCGATGAGCTCCGGTCGTCAGATTAGGGGTTAATAATTGAAGTTAGGTGTCGGCGATGTTAGGGAGGGCAGATTAGGGGTTAATACTATTTATGATAGGGTTAGTGAGGCGGATTAGGGGTTAATAACTTTATTATAGTAGCGCTCAGGTCCGCTCGGCAGATTAGGGGTTAATAAGTGTAGGCAGGTGTCGGCGACGTTGAGGGGGGCAGATTAGGGGTTAATAAATATAATATAGGGGTCGGCGGTGTTAGGGGCAGCAGATTAGGGGTACATAAGGATAACGTAGGTGGCGGCGCTTTGCGGTCGGCAGATTAGGGGTTAATTATTGTAAGTAGCTGGCGGCGACATTGTGGGGGGCAGGTTAGGGGTTAATAAATATAAGATAGGGGTCGGCGGGGTTAGGGGCAGCAGATTAGGGGTACATAAGTATAACGTAGGTGGCGATCTGCAGATTAGGGGTTAAAAAAATGTAATCGAGTTGCGGCGATGTGGGGGGACCTCAGTTTAGGGGTACATAGGTAGTTTATGGGTGTTAGTGTACTTTAGGGTACAGTAGTTAAGAGCTTTATGAACCGGCGTTAGCCCATAAAGCTCTTAACTCCTGCTTTTTTCCTGCGGCTGGAGTTTTGTCGTTAGAGCTCTAACGCTCACTTCAGAAACGACTCTAAATACCGGAGTTAGGAAGATCCCATTGAAAAGATAGGATACGCAAATGCCGTAGGGGGATCTGCGGTATGGAAAAGTCGCGGCTGAAAAGTGAGCGTTAGACCCTTACCTACACGACTCCAAATACCGGCGGTAGCCTAAAACCAGCGTTAGGAGCCTCTAACGCTGGTTTTCACGGCTAACGCCAAACTCTAAATCTAGGCCTTAGATTGTCTCCAGAAAACATACCCTGTTATTTGGCACCAAGGAACTTTTCCCTAGATTCATCTTCCACCCATGAGAGCGGAGAATGACTAACAGAGAATCTGTATGGGATCTTGCTAACTGAAAAGATGGTGCCTAAACCAAGATATCGTCCAGGCAAAGAGCCACCGCAAATCCCTAGAGACCTGGCCACAGCCAGAAGAGCCCCTAGAACCTTCGTAAAGATTTGAGGAGCAGTGGCGAGGCCGAAAGGAAGGGCTACAAATTGGAAATGTTGATCCAAAAAAGCAAACCTCAGGAACTTGAAATGTTCCCTGTGGATAGGCACATGAAGATATGCATCCTTTAGGTCTATGTTGGTCATAAACAGACCCTCTGAACCAGAGGGAGAATAGAACGAATAGTCTCCATTTTAAAGGACAGAACCTTGAGAAACTTGTTGAGAGACTTGAGGTCGAGAAGGGATCAAAAAGTTCCCTCCCCTTTTTGGGAGCCACAAAAAGATTCAAATAAAATCAATGACGCTATCCATTAAAGTTATGAAAGGAACGAAAATTAGAAGTCTGATGACCCTTGGGTCTATTCCTCTTATACTGTGGTAAAAAGACTTCTTTTCCACCAGTAACCGTGGAAATGATCTCTGCCAGACCAGGACCAAATAAAGTCTTACCCTTAAAAGGTAGAGACAGAAGCTTGGATTTGCAGGTCTGCAGACCAAGACTTTAACCAAAGGGCTTTGCGGGCTAGAATCACAAAACTAAAAATCTTGGCTCCCAGCCTGACAACCTGCATACTGGCATCACAGATAAAATTATTAGCCAACTTTAGAGCCTTGATCCTATCTTGGATCGCCTCTATAGTAGTCTCCTCTGAATTTAGAACAGACAATGAGTCACGCCAATAAGAGGCTGCACCAGTAACTGACACAATACTAGCAACTGGTTGCCACTGCAAACCCAGATGAAGAAACATTTTCTTAAATAACCCTCCAGTTTCTTATCCATGGGGTCTCTAAAAGAAAAACTATCCTCAAGAGGAATAGTAGTTCTCTTGACTCAGGTAGATATAGCGCCCTCTACTCAAGGAACAGTGCGCCAACATATCTCACACTGAATCAGCCACAGGAAACATCTTTAAAAACACAGGATACTGGTTAAAAGAAAACTCGACTTCTCCCATTCCTGAGAAATAATGTCAGACATGCAATCTGGAACAGAAAAAAACCTCCACAGGTTTGACATCAAAAACTCTATTCAGTTTGTTAGCCTTCTTAGGAGCCTCTACCATTGTTTCAGAGTCATCCAAAGTAGCTAACACCTCCTTCAAAAGTAAACAGAGATGCTCCAGTTTAAATCTAAAATGAAACTCCTCAGAATCTACTTTACTAGGAATCACAGATTCCGAATCAGAGATCTCGCCCTCAGTTATCTAGTGAGGATCATTCCTCTGTTCAGCACTCAGGAAGTAACTGAGTAGTCACATGATCGCAAATTCCAAAGTAAGGTGCGGTCCAACAACGATATTACCCAAACAAAATAAAAGGTAACCTTGTGCAAACAAATCCCCATAGCAAAAAAAAAACAAAAAACTTCACATGACAGAACAGTGCCCTGAACTGCTGCCCTATAAATCCCCAAAATTTAAAAGGGATATTCAGTCCCATAAGGATCAACCTTGTTCTCAAACTATCCTCTTTTTTTTTTTTTTTTTTTAAACAAGGAACTCCTAAGTGCTGCATCCTTCTCATCTAGAAGGTAAAAGCACTTACCTGTTGATCAGCTGTAGGGCAGGTACAACAAACAGGTGTGACAGAATCCTCACTGACATTGACCTGTAGATAAAGAAAAAACTGAGTAATCAACCCTGGTTTTCTATATAGGGGAAGCAAAAATGTTCCAACTGCTAAAAGCCACCATTACTCTTACTAAAGAGAATTACATGGACACAGCATAACCCCAATCTTTGATTGCAGGGAAAAGTACCCATTAAAGGATTAACATCTTGATTTCTTCAGACACCTTCTTCGCACATCACCTACAATGTTACGTGGGGATTGTGGGTAGTGGGAGGATACTTGAAGCTTTACTGGGGTGTTCTTTGCCTCCACCTAGGAGGCTAGGAGTTGAATTTCCATTAGTAATTGAATGGATTTGTGGACTCTCCATGCCATTGGAAAGAAAGAGAGATAATCCCTACATTCCCCATTCCCCAGCTTTGCATAATCAACAAAGTTATATTAAAATACTTTTTAGCTCTGTGATTACTTTGTGTAATGCTCTTGGGATACTCCTCTATCAGACCTAACTTGGCCAATAGTCTTGTTATCCCGACGTCGAGCCGGAATGATTGGGAATATCCCAGAGCAGAGAAGGTTAGCCAGATGAGGTAAGCGGCACTCACCACAGAGAGTACAGTCTTCAGCTGAAACAGGCAGGAAACCAGAGAAAGGTAGTTCAGGGGCAAACCACTAGGATGGTCAGGCAGGCAGGGTTTGGCAACAGTAAGGTAGTCCAGAGGTAAACCACTAGGATGGTCAGGCAGGCCGGGTTTGGCAACAGTAAGGCAATCCAGACCCATAGGGGTTAATACAGCAGAGTGGTCAGACAAGCAGAGTTCAGCAGCAGTATATCAATCCAGCAGTTAAGGGGTAAACAGGCAGAGTGGTCAGACAAGCAGAGTCCAGCAGCAGTATATCAATCCAGCAGTTGTGTAAACAGGCCGAGAGGTCAGACAAGCAGAGTTCAGCAGCAGTATATCAGTCCAGCAAAAGAATCAATAACACCCAGGAGAACAGTAAGTAAAACCTATACTTGGGCAGTGATAGGTAGGAATGAAGTTACATACATAGGCGCAGGATTTGCGCCACTGGAGATCCTGACCGGCTTCTGAATGAGGAAGTGTGCAGCGATGACGTCCCCGCTGCACACAGAGAGGAGCCGACTCCCCCCCTAGGCCACGAGTAGACAGCAGGCACCGCATCCCTAGCAACAGCTAGACCGGCACGACATAGCCCCCCCAAGGTTTCCTTCCGGGAACCAGAGTCGGTCTCAAAGGATGAGCAGCATGGAAACTAGAGACCAAGATGGAACATGCACATCACAGGCAGGAACCCAGGAACGATCCGCCACAGAGTAACCTTTCCAATGTACCAGATACTGCAGTTTTCTGTGCCTGTATATGGAGTCCAGGATCTTAGCAACCTCATATTCAGGGTCACCATGCACCAGGAGCGGAGTAGGAGGAGAACATTGAAGAGAAGAGTACCATTGAGTGTTTCTTGCCAGCTTCACTAGGGGTAACAACTGAGACCAGTTGGTATGGAGAGCGTTGACAAAGGCTCTAAGATAAGCCTCAAGATCCTGGTTTACTCTCTGTTAGTCCATTGGTCTGAGGATGGTAGTCAGACGACAAGGAAACAGTGGTTCCAATCAATTTACAAAAGCCTCTCCAAAAGGTAGAAATGAATTGTGAACCTCTGTCAGAAACAATATTCACAGGAATGCCATGAAGTCGTACCACATGCAGGAAAAAAAGAGACGATAATTCTTGGGCAGAAGGCATTTTTGTTAGGGGTACAAAATGAGCCAGTATGTAAAAGCGATCCACCACAACCCAGATAACTGTATGGTGGTCAGAAGGAGGAAGATCCACAATGAAATCCATTGTTATGTGTGTCCATGGTTGTTTGGGAATAGACAATAGTTGAAGCAAGCCAGGAGTCAAGGATTGGGGAGTTTTGTTGGCAGCACAAGTTGTGAAAGCTTTTACATAATCCTGAATGTCAGACTTCATAGTAGGCCACCATACATGTTGGGAAAGATGCTTAAAAGTCCTTGTCAAACCAGGATGCCCTTAGACTTTACTGTCATGAGCGCAGGACAGTACAGGAGTGCATAGTTTCACAGGTACAAAAAAGATATCGGAAGCCACGGGGGCTTCAGGAGGTTTACTAGACTGGGCACATCTGGGCAGTCTTTGAAGAAGGGTGGTATTCAATTGAGCAACCACACAGGAGGGAGGTATGATGTGTTCAATAGGAGCTTCAGAGGAATCCCTTGAGTGGGGAACTGATGGGAAAGGGCATCCGCCTTATTGTTTTTGGTCCCAGGAATATAAGAGACCACAAAGTTAAAACGATGAGCAGTCTCTAGGTAAGTCAGATTCTTGTGGTCAGTGAGAATCTGAATTGGATTAACGGTGCCTTCCAACCAATGACACCATTCAGTCAAGGCCATCTTAATGGCTAAGGGTTCACGATTACCCACATCGTAATTCCTCTCTGCAGGTGTAAAGTGTTTGGGAAAAAAAGGCTACAGGGTTTGACTTGGAGGTTAAAGGATCCCTTTGGGTTAGAACTGCTCTAGCCCCTATCTCAGATGCATCAACCTCTAAAATGAACTGTAGGTCAGGATCAGGATGGCGGAGCACAGGAGCAGAACAGAAAGCCTTTTTAAGACGAGTGAAGGCATATATGTCTTTGTTCCGTTTTGTCAATTCAGTGAGTGGAGCGACTGTTTGAGAAAAGTTCTTTATAAACTTGCAGTAATAATTTGAGAACCCCAAGAATCTCTGAAATTCTTTAAATGAAGTAGGTTGATGCCACTCTAAAACTGTGGTGAGTTTAGCAGGATCCATGGCAAAACCTTGTTTCGAGAGGATATAACCAAGGAACTGGATCTGAACTTTGTCAAACTCACATTTTTCTAGTTTGGCTACCAAACAATTGTCTCAGACGTTGAAGTACCTGTCTCACGTGCTTATGATGCTCCTCCAGAGTGGAAGAGAAAATAAGCATGTCATCCAGGTAGACGATGACAGTGCGATTGAGGAGGTTACGGAAGACATCGTTGACAAATGCCTGGAAGACTGCAGGGGCATTACACAGCCCAAAGAGCATTATGAGGTATTTATAATGCCCTGATCTTGTGTTGAAGGCGGTCTTCCATTCATGGCCTGGGAAGATACGGATCAGATTGTATGCCGCACGTAAGTGCAGCTTGTGAAGAAGCGAGCATTCTGGAGTGAGTTATAGAGCTCTGTGATCAAAGGAATGGGATAGCGGTTCTTGATAGATATATAGTTCAAGGCCCTGTAGTCGATGCAGTAGCGGAGAGCCCGCCATCCTTCTTACTGACGAAAAAGAAGCCTGCCCCAGCAGGAGAGGAGGAAGGGCGAATGAAGCCTTTAGCTAGGTTCTCTTGGATATACTCCTCCATTGATTTGGTTTCGGCTTTGGAGAGTGGATAAGTCCTCCCTTTAGGAAGTGGGGCTTCGGGAAAGAAGTCAATTTTGCAATCATAAGAACCGTAGGGTGGTAGCACGTCGGCTGCTTTATTCTCAAACACATCTGCATCCGTATATATATATATATATATATATATATTGAGTTACATTATCAGAATGATATAGAGGTTCTATAATATTTATTGTGTCTAAACACATAATACACTTTGCAGGTACACTAATGAAATAATAAAAATAATAATAATAAGGATAATATTCACTACATTGTATCCAAGATGTTATGCATATTACCTTTATGTATAGAAGTATATTATGTGATAGGAGTAATGCATGTAATTTTAAATGACACACTTTCTTATAACTTGTTAAAGATAATAAACACAAAACCTGAATCCTTTTGGTTTCTATCAGTCTATTAATTTTACCGATACCAGATGAATAAACAAAAATTAGCTTTATTAAAAGATTTTGATTGGAAAAATAATCAGCATTTAATGGTAACTTAAGCAATCAAAATATATACAGAGAAATAAACTACAATCCTATAATAATCAATTAAAGCACTTCAACTAGCAAGAAAAACAGAATAACGCAGAAACTAAACTATAAAGATAAATAAATCATATTTTCAAAATAACACAAAAATTGGCTTGATGATAGGAACTAAATATTTGGTTATAAACCCGTTAAGGTAATTGCAGAGGATCAGGTAAATTAATAATCATGACAAACCGTCAGATAATAATTTATCACAATTCCTAATTCACCCGGCGTTATTGTCGACTAATAAGACCAGGTGGTAGGAATTATCAATAGAAAAACACAAAGCTATAAAACAATTAATTAGTTTACCTGATTAAATAGACAAAGACATTTTAAATAAATGTAAGGTGTAAATCTTAATGACATTAACATTTAAGGTGACTTAATTTCATACATCACCAAAGGAAATAAATTAATAAATAAATTCCCCCTTTGTAAGCAGAAATCAAGCAGTCAGGTCATAGGTTTGTCCGAGTAGGCTAAACTAGCCTCGGCAGTTATAATCCAATAGTCTCAGACCTCTGTAGTTGATTAGCAAATTACTAACTCCATATATGATTTGACCAGTTCCAAAATACAGGAAAAAACGCAGCCTCCCACTGGGCTAGACCCTATATATCACCATTCTCTATTCTAGGAGGAGTCATTAATTATAATATTGTAATCATTAATTAACATAAAACTAATTAGATGAAATATTATTGTTCTAACAGTAGATGGCATATAGGGTACAAATGCAAGAAAAATACTTATTTTATTTATGTTTACCCCTTATTTTATTTATGTTTACCCCAACATTCCTAGGCTACAATTAAGGTTATTAATTGCACTTATTTACAGAAATAAGTGACAAGCTGGGGCCTAAGCAAGTAAACTACCTTGAATAGTGAAAAACATATTGATATAAAACTTCTCAGTCAGCAAGACTGAGAAAAACAACATTTAATGTTATAATAGATGAGCCACGGGTAAGCTTAAATAATAATAAAAAAACAACAACATGGAGTCTGTTGTGTCATGAAAAATTAATGACATATTCCCCCTCATCTAAACTATCTTACCCCGACTTAAAGGTAATATCAGATCTCATTATGTTATAATTTTGTATACACAGACTTGATTGATTATCTTATATTGTCTGGAACACCAAAACTCAATACATAGAGAGAACAATGGAAAATTATCATGTTATTACTTATCTATCCTGCACCCCACTGAGAGTGTAACTTCTTCTGCTGGCTGTGTCTACTTAGGCTTGTCAATAGTGTATACTCCAGTATCAAAACTTTCAGTATAGGTGGCTATACCACAGGCTAAATCAGCTATTTCAAATGCTGAAATAGAAGTAAAGGAGCTACTTGTAAACAATTCAATACACTCTAGCAGATAAAATGGATCTTTGGGAACATTTTAAAGGGAAGAATTTTTTGGGGTGAACTGTCCCTTTAACTAGCTCTGTCTTACTGTGAAAAGCTAATAAAATACATACATAAAGGCAACCTGCAGGGGCTTAGAAAACGGCAGATATTTAGAGCTTTAAAGGTTATAAAGTAAATTAATACAACAATGTTGATTGTGTAAAGCTGGAGAATGGGTAGTAAAAGGGGTTATCTATCTTTTAAAAAAAAAAAATTGGAGTAGACTGTCCCTTTTAAATTTTTGTTATTCATTATGCAAAAAACTATTTTAACATGCTTAGCTGCTGCCCTTTCATATACTGCACATGACAGAAAAATTAGTTCACTGTCCATTTAAAAAAAGGTGAAAACAATAATCTTAGGAAACATGTAATTCAGCTGTTTGCAATGAACAAATCAAACAAAAGCAATTAAAATAGCTCAACACAACAAATGCTTCAAGTGGTTTCTCCAGTTTCAACTAAAAATGCAACTTTTATTGAATTTTGCAGTTTCAAGATTATTCAACCCCCTGAATAGAAATCCTCACAACAGCACAAATAAGCAAAACCGGTGTTGTCTGAAGCACACCAGATGAAACTAATCAAAAGCTTCATTGGTTGCACCAGGTGTGCTTGAGCTAGAACATATGAAATACCTGAACTGACTAGGGGTTTCTTGAGTGTCACATTTGACTGCATGTTAGAAATATGGCTAAGTCAAAAGAATGGTCTTTAAAGTTAGTAGAAGAGATCATCGCCTGTCACAAACAAGGAACAGGATACAAAAAGATAGTGAAGGCATTGAATGTTCCTAGAGACACCGTTGGAAGCATAGTTTGCAAGTTCAAAGTTAAAGGAACAGTGGTTAGACTACCTGGATGAGGCAGAAAAAGGAAGCTCACCATGGCTGCAAACAGATTTCTGAGAAGGCAGTATGAGAAAAAACCTTGAATGACTGCAAAAGACCTGCAGCAAGACTTGGGAACAAAAGGAACTGAGATTTTTAGTTTGCACAGTAAGGCGCGTACTAAACGCAGAAGGTTTCCATGCCAGAACTGCAAGACCGTAGACGTACACCACTACTGATCCAAAACACAAGAAAAGTCAGCTCCAATATGCTCAAAATCATATAAATAAGCCACAGATGTTTGGGGATTCTGCTCTGTGGAGCGATGAAGAATGAAGTATATGTTGAAAAGAACACTCTGCCTACAGTTAAGCATGGTGGTGGGTCGCTGATGCTATGGGGCTGCTTTGCATCCTCTGTCACCAGAAACCTGCAACGTGTGGAAGGGAAGATGGATTAATTGAAGTATCAGGAAATCCTAGGAGAAAAAGTCATGCCGTCTGTGAGGAAGCTGAATCTTAGGTGTCATTGGACCTTCCAACAGGACTATGATCCCAAGTATACCTCAAATTCCACTAAGGCTTGGTTGTAGAAGAAGTCTTTAAAGATTATACAGTGGCCATCAGTCACCTTACTTGAACCCCATAGAAAATCTCTCATGGAATTTGAAGAACACAAATCCAAGAATATTACTGAACTGGAGGCCATTGCTCATGAGGCATGGGCTAAGATTCCTCAGGAACACTGCCAGAAGCTGGTGTCTGGCTATGCATCTCGTTTGCAGCAAGTTATAACAGCAAAAGGGTGCTCTACTAAGTACTAAGTACTAAAGATACTTGCCATGAAGGGGTTGAATCATTTTGAGACTGCAGAGTTCATTAAACGTTGCATTTTCAGTTGAATTTTGGGAAACCAGTTGAAGCGTTCGTTGTGTTGAGCTATTTCAATTGCTTTTGTTTGGTTTGTTCATTGCAAACAGCTGAAAGTCTGTAAATTTTGACAATAAACCTGATTTGTAATGGGGGTTGAATATTTGAATATAACTGTACTTACATTTGTATACACATGTTGACGAGGGTTGTTTTCACACATGGAATATATTCAGCTTTACCCTTAGTAGAGTAACAGCCTATAAGCAAAAACGCAAAAGACAGTAATTAGCAGCAATGAATCAATTTATTATGATGTTCTCATTTCTGATTGACTGTTATTTTTATTTTGGAATATTTCTTTAAAATATCTTTTCTTTATGCTGTATATTAAAGATGCGCAGGGAAGAAAATTTAATTTTGGAAGAAATTTTCGTAATGAATATTTAGGGAAATTCGTTTCTCCAGAATATCATTGGCTGCACTATTTGTTTTTTTGTTTTGTTACAACAAATGTAAATGTGTCAAAGCTACCTGTAGCTACAATACTTACCTAAATCCATTACTGACCGGCATAATTCGTCTAGATCTAAACAAAGTTCAGATGTAAACAAATTGAAATTACTCGATCATTCATGCGATCGCGTGATTTCAATGATGGGATTGGGTCATGTGGCAGTGCATATGACGCTAGGCACCCCCTCCAGGCAGTTAGGATGGCATGGAACGTCCTAATGGTGAGACAATATTCCAAGTGGATGTACATTGGGCCAAGGGCAGATATGCTCCATAGAGTTCTGTTCTAATCAGTGCCTTGGGTGCCGCAACCGCCTCTAACCATGGGTCCTACCCCTCACAACATGCTGTTCACGGTTTGCGGACAGAATGCGTAAGTAGAATCAGACACATTTGGCCATGGCCGGACTATTATCCAATGGACATTTGTATGTCAGATTTTTATCTGTCGCACAAATGTCAGTCGGACAAATGTCCGTCAGATAACAGTCTGGCCACAGATAGAGAGACAGATATGTTACTCTATAATGCTAAAAACAAAGAAAAACAATATTTTGCCAGATTTCTCTCCATGCTGAGAAGTTTTTGTCTATGAGGTCTAGTCATCATATTGCAAAATGTTGACCAATAATATTGTACATTGCAGCCAAACTTCATGAGGAAATTGATCAGGTGATTGGAAGAAATAGACTTCCACTGCTGTCTGACCGGAGTCAGATGCCTTATACAGAAGCCGTGATCAATGAAGTCCAGAGATTTGCTGATATTTCTCCACTGAATGGCACACATTCAGTGACAAAAGATGTCCAGTTCCGAGGATATACTATCCCCAAGGTAAAATTATGTCAAAGATGTGCCTGGGTTTGCAGATAATACCTGTAAAATGTAATGGAGCTACCAGTTCAAATGTTTCTCACACGTAATTCCATATAATGCTGCATAAATATTCTCATAGAAGTAGTGGGCAGTTATATAGCCATTAAGCCCACACAAATAGATATGTTTTCATAAACCTACATACAGATGGCCAGAATCTTTTATAAACAGTATATTTATATATCTAGTAACAAAAAATGTATAATCATGTATATAGACATTAGTTATAGCTACAAAAAGCTAGTAGGAAGCTATCTCAAATAAATAAGGCAGATAAAGCCAATACTATCACACACATACATCTTTTAATGTCAAGTTTCAACATTGCACTTGTATAATCTTGATATTGGACCCTCAGCTTAAGTTGACAGTCTAATCACAAATATAAGGTGAACAAATCCTGTTACATTAGATGTAGTAGACCATAGAAAACACATCAGCTGGAGGCTGGATTCTTATTCACCAAAGTTTAATGCAGGGGAAGTCATATTTAAATTATATAAGCTCATTGTAGTAAATAACAAACAAGGTAACTGGAACAAGAAGTGCTGTAATTCTGTAGCAATCTGCTAATATATGGTCAGACAGTGAGTTGAAAACAGGGAACCTGGAACAAGAGGTACTGCAATGCTTAAACAAACTGGTAAATGTTTGCAGATTGCCAAGTTTACAGTACAGTGAACAAAAGAGGTTTCACAATACCAGTGTCCAATAAGTGCAGTCTGATAAATTAAGTAGGTTCATACACATGTATTTAGGAATCAAGAAGTTACACTGTAGTCATTTTCAATAGTCACAATCCAGTGAAGCATGAATGTTCATAAACAAGTTTTCAGACAAAAAGGTAAAGGGAAAGCAGCTAATGATATTCTGTAGCCAGCAGGGTCAAGTATAAAACATTTAATTATATATACAATGTTCAGTTGTATAGCCAGTAATTATATATGCATCAATGTAAATATACCTATTACTCCTTAAAGGGATATGAAAACTAAAACTATTCTTTCATGATTCAGACAGAGCATACAATTCTAAACAACTTTCCAATTTACTACTATTAACAATTTCCTTCTCAATATAAGGAGTGTCCATGGCTTCATTCGTTACTGTTGGGAAATGCTGAACCTGGCCACCAAGAGGAGGCAAAAACACCCCAGCTAAAGGCTTAAATACTTCCCCTATCCCCCAGTCATTCTTTGCCTTTCGTCAACGGAGGATGGCAGAGAAGTGTCAGAAGATTTCTGAGTTGTTCCTTAGGAGAGATATATGCCTTTGTTATGTAACTGGAGTTTTAAGTAGTCTTGTTAGCCTCTGAGAGCATTGACGAAAGTTAGAGTCTGGAGACGCAGGGAGAGTCTTGCTGCAAACTCATCCAGATTACCTGCTAACAGCTCCTTAAGCAACCAGTGTTGATGAGTTTCACTGTCTGCTTTCTTCACTCAAGTCCATGTCAGGTGCGATGCTACAAGACTGTCACACTTGAGAGGCTGTGTTTCTGTTCCACAGCATAGATTCTGGTAAGATCGTTTAAATTTTTACTTATGTTAAAATTGCTGAATACAGGGTCACAGTGTGATTCCTTTTATCTTTAAAGAATCATGGTTTAATATCTCTTGAGCGAGGTTATTGAAAAGCGGGGATTAATCAAATGTGTAACTTTGATTTTATGCTGCTTTATGTGTGAGAATTATTTTAGTTTTTTGGGCTCATAGACTGTTGTTATGTGGTAATGGAATATACAGGTTTTTACTTTCACTTTGAACGCTGCGCAGCTTGTAGCTTGGCGCACTTTTTTATAGCAGGGTAGTCCTGCCTTGCACACCACGTGACCTGTTGTGGTCACACTTTCGTTTTCTCTTTCCTGAGCGAGCTAGCTGTCGGAGAGGTAGCTTCTTTTCTGAATGCCTGGGTCTAGGAGGTGGTGAGTGCCCCAGTCACTGGGGGTATAAAGGTGCCGTTTTGTGAGAAATAAAAAGTAATTTATTCTGTATCCAACTGTTAGCTCAAGCTATGGAGGAGTCTGATATGCTTGAGGGTAATCCCTCTGTTCCTAATAGTAATACCTGTCTATATTGTGAGGAGGCCTTGGTGTGCCCGCCCTCTTAACTATGTTCCATATGCATCAACAAGGTTATTATGTCTAAGAAGGTTAACCCCTTTAGTACTCGCCGTCCCTTGAGGTGCATACCCATCAGTCATCTCCATTGTGACATGCAGCTTTCTGTAGCACGCCTGATCCTCCGTCTGGAGGGAGCCTTTTACCATCGAACTTTACCGTGCGGTTAAAAATGGAGGTGCTTAGTGCTTTACCTCGCCCAAGCAAAAGGTTAAACATTGCTAGCTCTCCAGTCCAGGGGACATCCAGTGATTTAATACCTGTACCTGTAAAAATGGCGAACATTATTAAAAACGAGTGGGATAGAATTGAATATTCCTTTTCCCCTTCGTCTGCCTTTAAAAAATTATTCCCGGTCCCGAACTCTCAGCCGGAGTTGTGGGGTTCCATCCCTATGGTGGATGGTGCTATTTCCAAGTTAGCTAAGCATACTATTATCCCTCTTGAGGATAGCTCATCTTTCAGAGAGCTGATGGATAAGAAGATGGAAACTTTTCTCAGTAAAATGTTTCAGCATACGTATATTTATTTCAACCGGCAGCGGCTGTTGATTCAGTTGCTGGAGCTGCGGCCTACTGGTGTGACTCCTTAGCGGATTTGATCGAGGTGGAGGGTCCCCTTGATGTTATCCAAGAAAGAATTAAGTCTTTGAGAATTGCTAATGATTTTATCTGTGATGCAAACATGCAGATTATTCGCCTGAATTCTAAAATCTCTGGTTTCTCAGTACAGACATGTCGGGCACTCTGGCTGAAGTCCTGGTCTGCGGACATGACTTCTAAGTCTAGACTACTTTCCCTCCCCTTTAAGGGAAACATTTTATTTGGTCCAGGCCTGGACTCCATTATCTCCATGGTTACAGGGGGCAAGGGTGTCTTCCTACCACAGGATAAAAAGAACAAATCTAAGGGACAAAAAAGTCCCAACTTCAACAGTCCTCCTCTAAGCCTGAGCAAACCAAGAGCACTTAGAAACCTGCTCAATCCTAGAATAAATCCAAGCAGAACAAGAAGCCCGCTGATAACAAGTTGGCATGAAGGGGCAACTCCTGATCCAGAGCTGGATCACGTAGGGGGCAGACTGTCACTGTTTTCAAATGCTTGATCCAGGGACGTGCAGGTTCCGTGGATCCTGGAGGTCATAGCTCAGGGATACAAGATAGGTTTCAAATCTCATCCACCCAAGGGCAGATTTCTCCTCTCAAGCCTGTCTTCAAAACCAGAAAAGAGGGAAGCCTTTCTGGGGTGCATGCGGGATCTGTCCTCCTTAGGGGTCATTGTCCCGGTTCCTATCGTAGAAAGAGGTTTGGGATACTACTCAAGAAGGAGAGAACTTTCCGCCCGATTCTGGACCTAAAGTGCTTAAACAAGTTTTTGAATGTTCCCTCGTTCAAGATGGAGACAATAAGGTTCATTCTTCCTCTAGTTCAGGAAGACAGTTCATGACCACTATAAATCTAAAGGATGCCTACCTTCATGTTCTAAACCACTTCCAGTTCCTAAGGTTTGCGTTCCTGGATCAGCACTTCCAGTTCATTGCACTTCTGTTTGGTCTAGCTACTGCCCTAAGAATCTTTACAAAGGTTCTAGGGGCTCTCCTGGCCATCGCCAGAACTCAAGGTATAGCAGTATCTCCCTACTTGGATGACATTCTGGTTCAAGCACCATCCCTTTGTCTAGCAGAGGACAATTCGGTATCTCTTCTCTCACTTCTTCAAACACATGGATGAAAGATAAACTTAGAGAGGAGTTCCCTTATTCCGAGCACCAGGGTAGAATTCCTGGGTACTATAATAGACTCAATATCCATAAGGATATTTCTAACTGACCAGAGACGTTGCAAGCTAGCTTCGGCATGTCTTGCCCTCCGGACCTCCTTAAGGCCATCTGTGGCTCAGTGTATGGAGGTAATTGGGCTCATGGTGTCCAGCATGGACATAATTCCCTTTGCCAGGTTTTGTCTCAGACCGTTACAACTGTGCATGCTGAGACAGTGGAACGACGATCATTCGGATCTGTCTCAATAGATTTCCCTGGACAAACGGTCGTGAGAACTGCTCTCTTGGTGGCTCTGTCCAGATCATCCCAGGAGATTGTGACTACGGACGCGTGTCTCTCAGGATGGGGAGCTGTTTGGAGTGCCAAGAAGGCACAGGGCCTGTGGTCTCAGGAGGAATGCTACCTCCCGATCAACATTCTGGAACTTTGAGCAATCTACAATGCTCTAAAGGCTTGGCCTTTTCTGGGTTCATCACGGTTTATCAGATTCCAATCAGACAATATAACCTCAGTGGCTTACATCAAACATCAAGGGGGAATGAGAAGCTCCCTAGTGATGAGGGAAGTATCTGGGATTCTGGAGTGTGCGGAGGCCCATGGCTGTTCGCTGTCAGCGATCCACATTCCGGGTGTGGATAACTGGGAAGCTGATTTTCTCAGCAGACAATCCTTTCATCCGGGGGAATGGTCTCTCCATCCTGAAGTGTTTGCAGAGATATGCTACATGTGGGAGATGCCAGAGATAGATCTCATGGCGTCTCGTCTCAATACCAAACTACCCAGATATGGGTCGAGGTCCAGGGATCCTCAGGCGGAGCTAATAGATGCATTAGCGGTGCCTTGGAGGTACAGTCTAATCTACCTTTTTTCCACCAATACCACTCCTTCCTCGGGTAGTGGCCTGCATCAAGCAGGAGCAGGCATCAATAATACTGATTGCTTCATCGTGGCCAAGAAGGACGTGGTTTGCGGATCTAGTGAGGATGTCATCTTCTCCTCCATGGAAGTTACCTTGTTGCAGGGATCTGCTGGAACAGGGTCCTTTTGTTCATCAAAATCTAGATTCTTTGAGGCTGACTGCGTGGAGATTGAATGCTTAGTCCTTGCCAAGAGAGGGTTTTCTGAGAGAGATATTGATTCTCTCATTCAAGCTTGTAAGGTGGTTACTCATTGCATCTATCATAAGGTGTGGAGAACCTACTTATTCTGGTGTGAAGAGCGTGGATTTACTTGGCATAAAGTTAAGGTTGCCAGGATTCTATTGTTTCTCCAGGATGGTCTGGAGAAGGGTCTTTCAGCCAGTTCCCTGAGGGGACAGATTTCGGCCTTGTCTGTTTTACTGCACAAGAGGCTCTCTGAGCTTCCAGATGTTCAGTCTTTTGTTAAGGTTCTGATTTGGATCAGACCTGTGTTAAGAATCTGAATCTGGTTCTTAAAGTTTTGCAACGGGCTCCGTTTCAGCCTATGCATGAAATTTACATTAAGTTGTTGTCCTGGAAAGTTATTTTTCTACTGGCTATTGCTTCGGCGCGCAGAGTATCTGAAATTGCTGCCTTGCAATGTTAGCCTCCTTATCTGGTCTTCCATTTGGATAAGGCTGTCCTACGTACTAAGTTAGGGTTTCTCCCTAAAGTCGTGTCAGACCGCAACATCAATCAAGAGATTGTGGTCCCTTCTTTGTGTCCTAATCCTTCTTCTTAGAAGTAACGTTTACTTCATAATTTGGACGTGGTTTGTGCCTTGAAGTTTTATCTTCAAGCTACTAAGGATTTTAGACAAACTTCTTCCTTGTTTGTGGCATATTCTAGGAAGCGTAAGGGTCAGAAGGTCTCTTCGACTTCTGTATCTTTTTGGTTGAGGAGTCGTATCCGCTTAGCTTATGAAACAGTGGGACATAGACCTCCTCAGAGAATTAAGGCTCATTCTACTAGAGCAGTGGCTTCCTCTTGGGCCTTTAAGAATGAGGCCTCTATAGATCAGATTTGTAAGGCGGCTACCTGGTCCTCCTTACACACTTTTTCTAAATTTTTCAAGTTTGATGTTTTTTTCGTGAGAAAGGTTTTGCAGGCTGTGGTGCCCTCAGATTAGGGTCCGCCTCTATTTTTGTCCCTCCCGTTATTATTCAGTGTCCTCAAGAGACCAGGTTTTTCAAGGCTTTTACAGCCTACAGCTCACCAGGAACGTACAGTCTATTTGATAGGGAGATGGAGGGCTCTGACCGCGGAATCGTTATGAGAACTGTATACTGCATACTATGGTCTGGTGAGCTGTAGGCTGTTAAAGCCTTGAAAAACCTGGTCTCTTGTTCATTAATTTATGGACGCTGTGCTGATTGATTGATTTCTTTCTGTCCGCTTATGCACTCAGGATCTTCTGTGCTTTTTCGCCTGATTCTAACCCATAACCACTCATGCTATAACAAGTTTCTTCATAGCATTACTAATAAGAGACTGTGTGCTTATTATTCATCCTTGCTTTACTATGCAACTGCTTTTCATATGTTGATGCACTAGCACGCCGGGAGTGTGCATATGGTTTCAGGACATCAGTATCTAACTCTAATTAGAGTGTGGAACAGCTTTGTATATAACTTGTTATGTGATTATGCTGCTATTCATTATATATGATTATTGCTGTTATGTATGATACCCAATACTGTGCACTTTCTACTCTTATGTTTGTGGCTATGATTAACTGTGGTATAGTTTAGACCCATGGGTTTTGTTATTAATGTATCCTATCTTATACCGGTATATTTAATTATACATGGCCCTATTCTTTTAAGTATTTAGGATTGCTCACATTTATTGTATTTTTTTCTGGTTATTTGAACCTATTTATATATGTTAGTTTATAGATTAGGATTGTAGAGATTTAATAAATGCTTTGCTTTTTTCTGATCTGACCTGGTGGCTCCATGTGAATTTTTGCACAACTATGTTATTTTGGTAATAGTGGTTTATATTTAGTGTGTGCTGGAATAACCCTTCTATTTGTTTTTCTTATTTAATTCATACTATAGTTCCTGGGTTCCGTGCATTGGTTCACCTGCTGGTATTCAGTTTGTCAGGTGTTCCATAACTATATACTTTATATCCTTTTTAGAGCGGGTGCTATTGTTCTGTTGGCTCTTTATAAATTAATAATAATAATATATATTTACACAATATTTTTTCATATATAACATAGTCATATAATGAGTAATCCTACATACAGAGATGTGAAGAAACTTGTATATATCATGTAATTACTCATAGGCATAGTTATAAAACATTTTATCACATCCAAACTGTTATATAATTTCCTAAATATAAAGGCGGATGTTTACCTAGCCTGAATTTAGGAAATGTAAAAACTGACACTTTTCAAATTATTCTTATATTTTAGCTTTTTGGAGTTGGAGATACCGGGGCCTATTTATCAAGCTGTCAACCGCAAATAGGCCGGAATTCCCCAGCGTAATTGTGGCGAGCCTGATTCCCCTTATGTTTCGAAGCCTACAGACCGGCAAAAGTTGAAATCTGTGACATAACATACGATCCGCCGGTCTCAATCCGACACAGATCGATGCTTACGTCACTACAGATGTTCCGAATGCAAATTCGGCACTATCTGACTACTTTTGCTAGTTATCAAATACCTGCCAGGTACGCTCGCCACTATTCCGGCCCAGCGTACCTGGTTTTCAATCCACCGCCCTGGAGGCCGCGGATACCATAGGAATCAATGGGAGTCTGAAAGCAGCGAAAGCTCATGTTCGCTGCTGCCTGATATCCCATTGATTCCTATGGGAGAAAAGTTACGTTTACACCTAACACCTTAACATAAACCCCGAGTCTAAACACCCCTAATCTGCAGCCCTGACACCGCCGCCACCTACATTAAAGTATTAACCCCTATCCTGCCGCTCATGGAGCCCACCACAACTAAATAAAGTTATTAACCCCTAAACCCCTGGCCTCCCACATCACTACCACTTACAAAACCTATTAACCCATAAACCGCCAGCCCCCAACATCGCCATAAAACATCGCCATAAACTAAATTAAACTGTTAACCCCTAAACCTAACAACCCGCTAACTTTATATTAAATATTAACTCATCACTATCTTATAATAAATTTAAACTTACCTTTAGAATTAAATTAAACTAAACTATGCTAAACTATTAGTTAACCTACCCTAACTATTATACTAAAATTTCATTAAACTATATTAAACTAATAATTAATCTACCCTATCATACTAAAATTACATTAAAATACAAATTAAATTAACTATATTATATATTTAAACACCTAACCCTACTCAAATAATTTAAATCTACAATAAAAAAATTACAAAGTTACAAAAAACTAACAACTAAGTTACAAAAAATAACAAACACTAAGTTAAAAAATGTTTTATCAAAGATTTAAACTAATTACACCTAATCTAAGAGCCCTATGAAAATAAAAAAGCCCCCCCCAAAATAATAAAACCCCTAACCTACAATAAAATACCAATGGCCCTTAAAAGGGCCTTTTGCGGGGCATTGCCCCAAAGATCTCAGCTCTTTTAACTGACAATAAAGATACAAATACCCCCCCAACAGTAAAACCCACCACCCACACAACCAAACCCCCCAAATAAAATCCTATCTAAAAAACCTAAGCTCCCCATTGCCCTGAAAAGGGCATTTGGATGGGCATTGCCCTTAAAAGAGCATTTAGCTCTTTTTCCGCCCAAAGTCCCTAATCTAAAATTAAAATCCACCCAATAAACCCTTAAAAAAACCTAACACTAACCCCCGAAGATCCACTTACAGTTTGTGAAGACCCGACATCCATCCTCAACGAAGCCGGCAGAAGTCTTCATCCAAGCGGGCCGAAGTCTTCGTCCAAGCCGGCAGAAGTCTTCATCCAGACGGCATCTTCTATCTTCATCCATCCGGCGCGGAGCGGCTCCATCTTCAAGACATCCAGCACGGAGCATCCTCTTCGTTCGATGTCTTCTTGAACAATGAAGTTTACCTTTAAATGACGTCATCCAAGATGGCGTCCCTTAGATTCCGATTGGCTGATAGAATTCTATTAGCCAATCGGAATAAAGGTTGAAAAAATCCTATTGGCTGTTGCAATCAGCCAATAGGATTGAGCTTTCATCCTATTGGCTGATCCAATCAGCCAATAGGATTGAGCTCACATTCTATTGGCTTATTGGATCAGCCAATAGGATGAAAGCTCAATCCTATTGGCTGATTGCAACAGCCAATAGGATTTTTTCAACCTTAATTCCGATAGGCTGAATTCTATCAGCCAATTGGAATCTAAGGGATGCCATCTTGGATAACGTAATTTAAAGGGAAACTTCATTGTTCAAGAAGATGTCGAACGAAGAGGATGCTCCGCACCAGATGTCTTGAAGATGGAGCCGCTCCGCTCTGGATGGATGAAGATAGAAGATGCCGTCTGGATGAAGACTTCTGCCGGCTTGGATGAAGACTTCAGCCCGCTTGGATGAAGACTTCGGCCTGCTTGGATGAAAACTTCTGCCGGCTTCAATGAGGATGGATGTTGGGTCTTCACAAACTGTAAGTGGATCTTCGGAGGTTAGGGTTAGGTTTTTTTAAGGGTTTATTGGGTGGGTTTTAATTTTAGATTAGGGACTTTGGGCGGAAAAAGAGCTAAATGCCCTTTTAAGGGCAATGCCCATCCAAATGCCCTTTTCAGGTCAATGGGCAGCTTAGGTTTTTTAGATAGGATTTTATTTGGGGGGTTTGGTTGTGTGGGTGGTGGGTTTTACTGTTGGGAGGGTATTTGTATCTTTATTGCCAGGTAAAAGAGCTGTGATCTTTGGGGCAATGCCCCGCAAAAGGCCCTTTTAAGGGCCATTGGTAGTTTATTGTAGGTTAGGGGTTTTATTATTTTGGGGGGGCTTTTTTATTTTCATAGGCCTCTTAGATTAGGTGTAATTAGTTTAAATCTTCAATAAAAAAATTTTGTGTAACTTATTGTTTATTTTTTTTATAACTTAGTGTTTGTTATTTTTTGTAACTTAGTTGTTAGATTTTTATAACTTTGTAATTTTTTATTGTAGATTTAAATTATTTTAGAAGGGTTAGGTGTTTAGATATAGAATATAGTTAATTTAATTTGCATTTTAATGTAATTTTAGTATAATAGTTAGGGTAGATTAATTATTAGTTTAATATAGTTTAATGTAATTTTAGTATAATAGTTAGGGTAGATTAATTATTAGTTTAATATAGTTTAATGTAATTTTAGTATAATAGTTAGGGTAGATTAATTATTAGATTAATATAGTTTAATGTAATTTTAGTATAATAGTTATGGTAGGTTAATTAATAGTTTAATATAGTTTAATTTAATTCTAAAGGTGTTTAAATTTATTATAAGATAGTGATGAGTTAATATTTAATATAAAGTTAGCAGGTTGTTAGGTTTAGTGGTTAATATCTTAATTTAGTTTATGGCGATGTGGGGGCTGGCGGTTTAGGGGTAAATAGGTTTACTAAGTGGTAGTGATATGGGAGGTTAGGGGTTTAGGGGTTAATACATTTATTTAGTTGCGGTGGGCTCTGGGAGCGGCGGGATAGGGGTTAATAACTTTATTAGAGTTGTGGTGGGCTCCGGGAGCGACGGTTTAGGGGTTAATAACTTTATTAGAGTTGTGGTGGGCTCCGGAAGTGGCGGGATAGGGGTTAAACAGTTTAGTATACTGGCGGTGTTTAGTGACAGTATACAAATAAAGCTGTGAAAAAGCCAAAGAGCAGCGAGATCGATGACTGCTAGTTAACAACAGTCCGCTGCTCATCGCCCCTTTCTTGGTGCACGGCTTTTTGACAGCTTTTTTGTTAAATATGGAGAACATATTTAGGTCAGCGGCCGCGATGTTAGGCAATGTCAGGAGAGCTTATTGGTGCCATCGAATGCAAGTAAGTTGACGACTTGATAAATAGGCCTCACTGACTCTGTAATAATTGGGTTTTATTGTAGGAGAAACGTGATTCACCAAGACATGTCATTGAACTTTCAAAAACATCTTTGGTAATTATTGCAGCTATTAAGGCTAGTAGAATGCTTGGTTGTATAGGTAGAAGTATCGGCAGCAGGAATATTAAAGTTCCTATACTACTTTACAGATCACTAGTTCGCACTGACAAGGAAGGGGCACTTCCTGGAGGCTATCCAGCATTTTATTGGTAGTGATGCACTTGTAGCAATGAGACAGGAAGAAAGGAAGTCTGTATGTGGGAGTGGAGCGTGTAGTGAACAGGCCAGGTGAAGGTGGTGGGAGCCTGCAAAGATTGTTGGCTGCAAAACAAGAGTCATTCACACCTGGGGGCACCTTGTCGGTACTAGTGCCTCCCTGGCAACACCACTGCAAGTTAATTAGGGTTTATCTTGAATATGGTGTAAAGTTCTTGAGATCATAAGGCACTATGTATTAAAGGGGTACAAACAAGGTGCCCAGCTTGGCAACTTGTCCCCTTGCTTTCATGGAAAAAAGCAGCGTAAACTATATGTCCACTGCCTGGAAATACTATTACACAAGGACATATTCGTGCAACACCACCCCTTGAGCTCAAGTGACCAATCAAACAAGAGCAGGGCCTGACAGTCACCATGAACAGATGTGTTAGATGACTGCTGTTACTCACTTTGCAGAAAGCAGGCTCACACATGCATCCACTGTTTTGTACATTGAGCTCCATATCTCTAGAATGATATAAGTAGACTAGATGGGCCTATGGTTCTTATCAGTAAACATGTAAATAAGTTTATATATGCATTTGATCTAATATATTTTGCTGATGGACCAGAGGAATTTTTTTTTTTTTCTAAGGGATGCCATCTTGGATAACGTAATTTAAAGGGAAACTTCATTGTTCAAGAAGATGTCGAACGAAGAGGATGCTCCGCACCAGATGTCTTGAAGATGGAGCCGCTCCGCTCCGGATGGATGAAGATAGAAGATGCCGTCTGGATGAAGACTTCTGCCGGCTTGGATGAAGACTTCAGCCCGCTTGGATGAAGACTTCGGCCTGCTTGGATGAAGACTTCTGCCGGCTTCAATGAGGATGGATGTTGGGTCTTCACAAACTGTAAGTGGATCTTCGGAGGTTAGGGTTAGGTTTTTATTAAGGGTTTATTGGGTGGGTTTTAATTTTAGATTAGGGACTTTGGGCGGAAAAAGAGCTAAATGCCCTTTTAAGGGCAATGCCCATCCAAATGCCCTTTTCAGGGCAATGGGCAGCTTAGGTTTTTTAGATAGGATTTTATTTGGGGGGTTTGGTTGTGTGGGTGGTGGTTTTTACTGTTGGGAGGGTATTTGTATCTTTATTGCCAGGTAAAAGAGCTGTGATCTTTGGGGCAATGCCCCGCAAAAGGCCCTTTTAAGGGCCATTGGTAGTTTATTGTAGGTTAGGGGTTTTATTATTTTGGGGGGGGGGGCTTTTTTATTTTCATAGGCCTCTTAGATTAGGTGTAATTAGTTTAAATCTTCGATAATTTTTTTTGTGTAACTTATTGTTTATTTTTTTTATAACTTAGTGTTTGTTATTTTTTGTAACTTAGTTGTTAGATTTTTATAACTTTGTAATTTTTTATTGTAGATTTAAATTATTTTAGAAGGGTTAGGTGTTTAGATATATAATATAGTTAATTTAATTTGCATTTTAATGTAATTTTAGTATAATAGTTAGGGTAGATTAATTATTAGTTTAATATAGTTTAATGTAATTTTAGTATAATAGTTAGGGTAGATTAATTATTAGTTTAATATAGTTTAATGTAATTTTAGTATAATAGTTAGGGTAGATTAATTATTAGTTTAATATAGTTTAATGTAATTTTAGTATAATAGTTATGGTAGGTTAATTAATAGTTTAATATAGTTTAATTTAATTCTAAAGGTAAGTTTAAATTTATTATAAGATAGTGATGAGTTAATATTTAATATAAAGTTAGCGGGTTGTTAGGTTTAGTGGTTAATATCTTAATTTAGTTTATGGCGATGTGGGGGCTGGCGGTTTAGGGGTAAATAGGTTTACTAAGTGATAGTGATATGGGAGGTTAGGGTTTTAGGGGTTAATACATTTATTTAGTTGCGGTGGGCTCTGGGAGCAGCGGGATAGGGGTTAATAACTTTATTAGAGTTGTGGTGGGCTCCGGGAGTGGCACTTTAGGGGTTAATAACTTTATTAGAGTTGTGGTGGGCTCCGGAAGTGGCAGGATAGGGGTTAAACAGTTTAGTATACTGGCGGTGTTTAGTGACAGTATACAAATAAAGCTGTGAAAAAGCCAAAGAGCAGCGAGATCGATGACTGCTAGTTAACAACAGTCCGCTGCTCATCGCCCCGTACTTGGTGCGCGGCTTTTTGACAGCTTTTTTGTTAAATATGGAGAACATATTTCGGTCAGCGGCCGCGATGTTAGGCAATGTCAGGAGAGCTTATTGGTGCCGTCGAATGCAAGTAAGTTGACGACTTGATAAATAGGCCTCACTGACTCTGTAATAATTGGGTTTTATTGTAGGAGAAACGTGATTCACCAAGACATGTCATTGAACTTTCAAAAACATCTTTGGTAATTATTGCAGCTATTAAGGCTAGTAGAATGCTTGGTTGTATAGGTAGAAGTATCGGCAGCAGGAATATTAAAGTTCCTATACTACTTTACAGATCACTAGTTCGCACTGACAAGGAAGGGGGAGGGGCACTTCCTGGAGGCTATCCAGCATTTTATGGGTAGTGATGCACTTGTAGCAATGAGACAGGAAGAAAGGAAGTCTGTATGTGGGAGTGGAGCGTGTAGTGAACAGGCCAGGTGAAGGTGGTGGGAGCCTGCAAAGATTGTTGGCTGCAAAACAAGAGTCATTCACACCTGGGGGCACCTTGTCGGTACTAGTGCCTCCCTGGCAACACCACTGCAAGTTAATTAGGGTTTATCTTGAATATGGTGTAAAGTTCTTGAGATCATAAGGCACTATGTATTAAAGGGGTACAAACAAGGTGCCCAGCTTGGCAACTTGTCCCCTTGCTTTCATGGAAAAAAGCAGCGTAAACTATATGTCCACTGCCTGGAAATACTATTACACAAGGACATATTCGTGCAACACCACCCCTTGAGCTCAAGTGACCAATCAAACAAGAGCAGGGCCTGACAGTCACCATGAACAGATGTGTTAGATGACTGCTGTTACTCACTTTGCAGAAAGCAGGCTCACACATGCATCCACTGTTTTGTACATTGAGCTCCATATCTCTAGAATGATATAAGTAGACTTGATGGGCCTATGGTTCTTATCAGTAAACATGTAAATAAGTTTATATATGCATTTGATCTAATATATTTTGCTGATGGACCAGAGGAATTTTTCACTAATCAAAAAGCTAATATTTTTTTCTTGAAGAAAAAAAAAATGACCAAATAATATTTTTTTTTATAATTATATTCCAATACTTCAGAAGTATCAAATTTTGCTATATGTTTAATAATTAGCTAAAGTTCTTTTTTTTTATTACTTCTTAAGGGCACTGACGTCTACCCACTGCTCTGTACTGTTCACCGTGACCCCAGCCAATTCTCTACACCGTACCAATTCAACCCCAAACATTTCTTAGATGAGAATGGTAAATTCAAAAAGAATGATGCTATGATGGCTTTTTCTGCAGGTAATAATCTTAATCAGGAAATGCATCCACTGTAGAGAGCTGATTACTTTTTATTTTATATACCATGTCCATTGTAAAGCTTCTAGCAAATAACTTTATTATATTTCTACAGGGAAGCGGAGATGTCCCGGGGAGGGACTCGCTCTCATAGAACTCTTTCTATTCTTCACCATCATCCTGCAAAACTTCACCTTAACCTCAGAGAAAAAGTTTACTGAAGATGAAATCGCCCCAAAATTTACTGGATTTGTGAACCACCCCATATGTTTTCAACTCTCTTTCATTCCTCGATAATATTTTTGTCAACTTGCAAAATAATGTCCTTTTGAATATATTTTAGATGTTTACCTATATATTTTATCATAATTCATTGATGTATTTTAAAACTATGGACTTTATTACTTATGAAATAATACCGCAATTCACATTTCTGTCTTTGTCCCTATTATAAATCAAGATAAAATAAATATATTTTCGAGCATTTCAAAGTTACAAAAGGATGTAGAATAAAAATGTTCTAGTGTATTGCTTGCAAAAATATATTGGTCAGATTAGTGCAAAAATGCAAGCGATATAGAGCATTTAAATCACTGGAGCAAAATACATACCGCTTTTGTGCTGGAATAATAAGTTCATGGTTAAATAATTTATATACTGTTACAACTCCCTAAATCCAGAATTCCAAAATCCAAACTTATTCTGAAATCAAAACTTTTTAATTAATATTTTCTTAAAAATAACATGATCAAAACTTACTATTTTCCCTCCACCTCTAAGTCACAATCTTCCCGGCCTGTGTCTTTGGTTTGGTTTTTGTGTTTTAAAATGCAAATAATAGACTATGAGGCCTATGTATCAAAGGTCTTTCGGACCTGATCCGACAGTGCTGATCAGGTCCGCAAGACCTTGCTGAATGCGGAGAGCAATACGCTCTCCGTATTCAGCATTGCACCAGCATCTCACAAGAGCTGCTAGTGCAATGACGCCCACTGCAGACTCGTGGCCAATCGGCCGCTAGCAGCGAGGTGTCATTCAACCTGATCGTACTCGATCGGGTTTAATTGTGGCGATTACTGTTCGCCTGCTCAGTCTTTGTGACCGCTGCTTCATAACTGCTGTTTCTTGCGAGTCTGAAGGCTCGCCAGAAACACGGGCCCACCAGCTCCATACAGAGCTTGATAAATGGGCCTCTGTATGTTTATTTAAAACATCAACTATTGCCTTTCTGATTAGAGTACTCTACTATCTTTCTGATAGAACTATGAATACAAAAGCATTAAATATGATATAAAACTACCTTTAGGTTGCATGTATGAGCTGCATTATTACATGTAAATGTTGCCTAAATTGACCTAAGATATTGTTGTTTACACTTGGTTTTATCTCTGCTCCAATATTCCTCAATCCAAACCTTTTTCCAGTCCCAAGCATTTTGGATAAAGGATTTTCTACCTGTATATCGTGCTCAAGGTAGTAGAATGTCAAATAGAGCAGGTGAATTGTTTCCTTTAGATAATTAAAGGGACAGGAAAACCCTTTCATGATTAGGATAGAATATAGAATATTAAACACGTTTGAAATTTACTTCTGTTATCAAATTTGCTTCATTATCTTGTTATCCTTTTATGAAGGAACAGCATTGCATTACTGGCAGCTAGCTGAACATATCTAGTTAGCCAATCACAAGAGACAAATGTGTGCAGGCACCAATCAGAAACTAGTTCCCACTAGTGTAGGATATGTGCATATTCTTTTTTGACAAGGGATACCAAGAGAACAAAGCACATTTGAAAATAAAAGTGAACTTAAAAGTGTTTTAAAATGACATGTTCTATTAGAATCATGCAAGTTTAATTTTGACTTTCTTTTCCCTTTTCATTTCTACAAGAACCCACACTAAAATTCATGTTGGATATGCTAAGCAAATCAAATTTGAAACATTTTGCTTTAACTCATAAATGTCCAGGAAAACATGGCCGAGGTGGCAACCCTAGTCTATAGGTTGTTTGTTACATTAAAATTGATTGAAAAAAAAAAAGCTTTGAGTGTAGGTCACATGTTTCCTGTCTAGAGTCAGCGGAGGTCACATGTTTCCTGTCTAGAGTCAGTGGAGGTCACATGTTTCCTGTCTAGAGTCAGTGGAGGTCACATGTTTCCTGTCTAGAGTCAGTGGAGGTCACATGTTTCCTGTCTAGATTGGAGCTCCAGTCTGCAGCTAGACTATTTTGAGTAATGCGCTATTTTTCAAAAGTGCAAAAAGTGAAATTGGTAGATCTGTTGCAGACACACGATTTATTTATGTATTTTCACAATAGTTTATCACAATAAGTTTCACTAAAGGAAAGAGGTGTTTTTCTGAAATTCTTAATAAAAAAGTTAATCGCATTGCTTTATTATTTTATTAGTGATCATATGTAATAGTTTCAAATGAAATGAGTGGCAAAAAACAAAGCTACTATGAAACATGCTTTTTTATGCTTTTGCTCAATGTTATGAGATTGTTTGTGTTTAGTGACCACACTTTTTAACGATGTTAAAGGGACATTCCGGTCAAAATTTAAAGGTGCATAGATGAATTAAATCTTTGAATAGAAACGTATTTGCTATATACATGTATTGGCAAAAATACTTCTGGTAAAAGTTATCACTGTTTTAGTGTTAGTATTTTTCTCTGCACGTGCATGTGAAACATAGCTAGATATTCTCAGTGCACCAGCATTTTAAATACTGCAGCTGATCAGAGCACCAGTGGGGTTTGTATCATGTAAGCAATTAATTAATTAATTTAGTCATTACCAGGTGGTACAAGCATTTTAGGCTCTCTAAGCAAATGCTGTGTTTAAAATGCTGGTGCATGGAGCATACTTAAATACACTTTGGAAACAGCTACAACTTTTATTAGAAGCATTTACTGTACTGTATATGAGTAAATGCTTCCACTCAAAACTGAAATGCATTATTATTATTATCATTTATTTGTATAGCGCCATCAAATTCCGTAGCGCTGGACTTACACATGGATTCCAATTTATTACCCATTCCCTAGTTTTGCATAACCAACAAAGGTATATAAATACACTTTTTACCTCTGTAATTACCTTGTATCTAAGTCTCTGCAGACTGCCCCCTTATTTCAGTTCTTTTGACAGACATCCATTTTAGCCAATCAGAGCTGACTCACTGGGACTCCACGTGCGTGAGCACAGTGTTATCTATATGACACACATGAACTAATACCCTCTAGTGGTGAAAAACTGTCAAAATGCACTGCGAGAAGAGGCGGCCTTCAAGAGCTTAGAAATCAGCATATGAGCCTCCTAGGTTTAGCTTTCAGCTAAGAATACCAAGAGAACAAAGCAAAATCAGTGATAAAAGTAAATTGGAAAATTGTTTAAAAATACATTCTCTATCTGAATTATTTAAGTTTATTTTGGACTAGACTATCCCTTTAAGTTAGAGGTTAGTGCTAGGATGGACGATTGTGCTGAAAATGGAATTTGTTTGGTAGAACAAATAGACCTGTGGACATTCGTTTTAGACAATCGAATGTTAATCAGAAAGAATATCCATTAAAATTCAGTATTTAAATGTTACTTATGGTTTTGAATGTTACATTCTTTTTCAAATGTTCATAATTAAATTAAATACCCAACTTCAAAATTTTGAATGTAACATTAGATTTAACAAATACTATTCAGATGTTCAATAGATCAAGTGGTAGGCAATTTAGTAAAATGGAACATAATAGATACAAAGATATATTTTTTTAATGTTTCTGTTTCGAATAATGCATAATTTGAATATTAAATTTAAAGAGAACATTTGAAATATATAAATATATACAAACATTATTTTTCAATTTTTTCTACTTCGAATAATGCATAATTTGAATATTAAATTTAAAGACAGCATTAGAAATACTATTAGAAATATATCAATTCAAATTTTATGAATTTTAATATTGCTTGTTCGAATCAAATTTTAGAAACATTCAAATAGAAACGTACATTTAAAGAAAGCATTAGAAATACTATTACATTAAACGAATGTTAGAATGTTGTACAAACATTCAAAATTTGAAACAAACGAACAATCGTGTTAAAATTCGATTCATTTTTTCGAATGTTGCAAAACATTCGCCCACCCCTATTTAGTGCCTGGAATCTTAATTGCAAATTAACTATTCTCTAAGACATTTTAAGGGGGAAAGGTGCTACCCGCTATAGCCAAGGTTCCCTTAGGGTCCATTTAAAGTTGAGGGAACGTCTGTACCTTGCTCACTTCTACATCAGACATTTTCAATGCCATGTTGGACATATTATTCTGTCTCTTTGTGTGTTACATTGAAGTTTACTTATAACTTTCTTGTCTTTTTTTGCCTTTTTTGATACTATTTAAGTTAAGATCACAGCCTTTCCAGAGCCAATAATTTGTTTTCTTAGTAGTATCCAGGATGTGAATATTTCTGGACACCACAATTTACTTCCTATCGTCTTTTCCTTAATTTCCTAATTCTGATTGTTTGGAACCACTGTTGCTGACCCACTGTTGATCTGACCTGCTTTTGTCCATTGCCCTGAGTTTCCTTTAGTTGATGACATCTGCCTAAACTGACCTTTTCTACTCTGCTTGGACTGGTCTTCTGTTGTCAACCCTAGCCTGACCTGACCTTGCTTTGTTTCGGGCTTCTCTTTGGGCTTAGCTAACCACTCTACTGGGCTGTTCTTTTATCAAGCTTTTATTCTTCCTATTGACACTGCTGGCAGGTCATGTTCAGATACATTCTGGTTGGTACTTGGGTTGGCTTTTTTAAATGATGTACAGAATTAAATGGATAATGTCAAGTATTCTGCAAAGATTCAACACTACTCCCTCCAATATTTGTTCAGCATAGGGAGAGATTATTTTGGTTCCCTAAAAGATTATACAACATGCCATACATTTTCTCACATTAAATCTGGACTTAATAGATTACGTTAGTTAATTTGATAACAATAAATAGTTTTATGTTTCCATAGTCAGCAGGAAAATATTAAGGAAAAGACTAAGCAATAAAAGTTCTGCTTAGTGATATTTTTACATTGAATGGGTTGCTTAGTATTGTATCCCAAAGTCATTGTTATTTCTTTGCAATTATAGATCTTTGGAGTTTAAAGAAGAATGCAGCACTTTACAGGCAAGGCACGGCAGACCAAAACACATACAGTATATATATATATATATGGATTAAAACATATGCAAATATATTGGAAATTTATGTTTAATTACCCTATTTAAAAAAGTAACATAAAGCAGAAAAAAGTTCACTAAATCCTACTCCATAGTTTAACTGGATTTGAACTTTTTAGACTATCTATCTATCTCTTTTTCTTTCTATCTATCTATCTATCTATCTATCTATCATCTATCTATCTATGTAACATAAAGCAAAAAAAAGTTTACTAAATCCTACTCCGTAGTTTAAATGGATTTGAACTTTTTAGACTATCTATCGATCGATCAATCAATAGATCTATCATCTCTCTCTCTAAATATCTCTCTATCTATCTATCGATCGATCGATCGATCTATCTATCCATCTATCTATATATCATCTATCTCTCTCTATATCTATCTATCTATCTATATATCTATCTATCTTTCTAGCATCTATCTATTTATCTATCATCTATCTATTTATCTATCTATCCATCTATCATCTATCTATCTATCTATCTATCTATCTATCTATCTATCAGTCTATCTAATCTATCTGTTTTGGCCTATTTCTCTATGTATATTCTTTTCCTCTATTAATTCTCTTGCAAAGTGGATCACATGGGCTTTTGAGAAATTTAAGTAAGCAACACTTTTTAAACAGTTTTCTAAACATCTCACTTGCGAGCAAGAACTGGATTTGCAAGTATATATATATGTGTGTATATATATATATATATATATATATATATATATATATATTTATATATATATACTAGTCCTAAAGCCCATGTACATGGGCCATTTTTTGCAGTACAGCGGTTCCTACCCCTTGCTCTCTCTCTCCCCCCCCTCTCTTTTGCTCTCTCTCTCCCCCTCTCTTATGCTTTCTCTCCCCCCTCTCTTTTGCTCTCTCTCTCCCCCTCTCTTTTAATCTCTCTATCTCCCCTCTCTTTTGCATGCTCTCTCTCTCCCTCTCTTTTTCCCTCTTTCCCTCTCTCTTTTGCTCTCTCTTTCCTCCTCTCTTTTAATCTCTCTCCCCTCTCTTTTGCATGCTCTCTCTCCCCCCCTCTCTTTTGCTCTCTCTCTCCCCCTCTCTTTTGCTCTATCTCTCCCCCTCTCTTTTTAGTCTCTCTATCTCCCTCTCTCTTTTGCTCTCTCTTTCCCCCTCTCTTTTAATCTCTCTCCCCTCTCTTTTGCATGCTCATTTGAGCGTTTAAACCACTAGAAGTAATTTTTTGAGCTATTACGAGTTGAAAATAAAAAGTTTGCAAAGTTGCAGTAAAAAAGAGACTTTGATAAGTTGCAAATACAAAATCACATTCCACCATAGTCTTCAATGGAGCCAAAAAAGTTGGAAAAAAAACTATCACCCACAAGTTGCACAAACACGATCATGGTTATTTAAAAGCACAATTAAAGAAGATAATATTGCATTATTCACAATCCAATGTTCTGCACATAGCAGAATATGTTCTATTTATTCAAAAAGAGATATTTAAATATATAGCTGATGGATTTTTGCATTAATATATATTTATACCTTTAAATTTACAGTATATATATATATATATGAAACAAATGGCAAATGGGGGCATCAGACTCAATCAGATAAACGATCCACAGTGTGGGGATAGGCAAAGTTCAATTCAAAACCACATTTGTATAGAAGGAGAGATAGGTCCTGGCGACATTAAGGGCACATATAAAATGAGGAGAAAATAGGTTGCCCACTTGCAGTCAATGTATACAAACTGAGGTAGCTTCAATATGGCAGTTCAACATTTGGTGATGGGTATTCTTAATCTGTGTCACAAATAACGACAAAGTTTAGCGGAGATCACCTCCTCTTACCCTCCAAGGTACTACTTATACGGCTAGGCTCTTGTGCTTGTTAGCTCCTGGACTGCAGGCTGATCTGTAGCGGTCACTATGCCGCGCTCCGTCTCCTCCGTCCGCGTTTGATGACGTCACTGATTTGCCCGTAGCCGCAACTACTCAATGGCAAGTGAGGATAGACAAACTTCGGATGAATGCCAGGATTAGTATCAATATCAACGATGTGGTCACTGAGTCCTCCTAATTGAAGTAAATCACTGCTCTCAAAGAACCTGTCGAGTGTAAGTCCGTGTAGCGGTCTCCACCGCCTAAGAAGATGCAGGGAACAAACTAGTGTCCGGACAAAACTGCTCAAAACAGGTACATTTATTTGATTGAAGAAAATAGCGCATAAAAACACACACATACACTCACAGTGGCTCTGCAAATATCATTTTGTGAATTATAAACTTGCAGGCATCTATGGTGACATGGCCAGGTGAATGAGGGCTGTTAGGTGCACAAAAAGTGGGGCTATGTCTGACGCGTTTCAGCTCTTGTAGAGCCTTACTCATAGACTGCATAGTGCCCACTTCTAACATGCAGCTTTAAATAGGCTAGCCTAACTTGTTATTGGTTGTAATTTAACCTATTTCATGCAACAGGTGTATGTGCTAATTAGGGGAGGAACTGGGAGTTACTATTAGATTACAAGCCATTGAGTGTATTATATACGATATTCACACCCACTCTTAACCATGTCATCTCAAAAGGAGTTGAGACTTCAAGAAACATAGAGAGCAAAAAGGGTGTGTGTATATGCCGTATCATACATATCATACATATCAATGGCTAGGATCTAAGGGTGACCCTTCACTGAATACATCCATAATAAAATAACATAATACAATATGGTACACTGTAGTGTTACTACAATATACTGTCAATATAATATGTATGTGGGCATTAGTAGCATTGGGTGCTGATGGAACACTAAGCTTTGTATAGGTATTAATTTTTGATAATGCTATTATCTAATAGTATTTTATATTTGAGTTTGACAATAGTACTACAATTACACCTAAACCTGATCAATTTTAAATCTAAATCAAGGGTGTATTAATAAGTGACCTTAGAGGAGGGCATAAACTTTTGATGATAATTGTTAGATACTGATAGTGAACCTGACCCTAAAACTAATAAGTAGAGTTAGAAAGATCCCATTGAAAAGATAGGATACGCAATTGACGTAAGGGGATCTGCGGTATGGAAAAGTCGCGGCTGAAAAGTGAGCGTTAGACCCTTTTTTGAACGACTCCAAATACCGGCGGTAGCCTAAAACCAGCGTTAGGAGCCTCTAACGCTGGTTTTCACGGCTACCGCCAAACTCCAAATCTAGGCCTAAGTAAATAAATACAAAAAAAGGCATAATGTCAAAAAGATATTTTTTTTTAATTCAACAGTCCTTAACAGAAAACCTGTTCCTTAGTATGTGGAAACTCAATTTTTATAAAGCACCATTTTTAATTATCTCAGTAAAACGAAAACATATGTACGTATCATTATGTAAAGACCATGAATAATTTGTCCTATGCATAAAACATCACCTCTTTAGTGACACAGATCAGTGAGATAGGAGACTGCTTTCCTCAGGGTGATTCCTCTCCTTCTTACTTTCAGTTTTAGCTCTAAGTAGTTATCCAGTCTTAACACGCCCCCTTTGTGATCTTGTTGCTCCATTAGTATAATTGACATCCAATGCAGCCAATTAACATATCGGCTTCCTTTTAAATATATATATATATATATTATAGAGGAATAGGAGAGATACAGTGGATACTAGTGGGGCAGAGTCCTCTGACAATGATAGGAATCTTTCAACCTTGTCACATACATCACCCCCATCTTATAACAACCAGGATTAATATCCCTTTCCTCAAACATATAAACCCTATTCCACTCCAAGCCATTTTTTAGGGGTCACCACATGATCCAGAGGGGGAGGAACTACAGACCCCATATTAGGAGGGCGAGGCAGCAGACGCAGGCCACCCCGCAGGGGCAGACAGGGGATATAGTAATAAACCTGAGTACACATATTCTAACAAACTTTGAACGAGATGTACTTAATAAGGGGTTATCCTTCATACCTAGTACATCTATTACAGAGTTAGATCAAAAATTGGATATACACAAACTAAATAGAAACATAAAAATTAAGGAATTTTTCCAAAACTCTGAAAATCACAGGGATATCTCTCCCGAGGAAAGTAAACGTAAAATACTGAGTACCTTTGAACCAACTAACTGTAGTGCAAGTACTAAAACCTTTATTAGATTGGTCACACACGACCTAGATGAGGAAAGAATAGGGAAACGTTGGAAAAATAAGTTGACAAAGGAAGAAAGGGTGCCATCAAAACACTCTAGGATGACCCTTCTATAGTCATTAGACCTGCGGATAAGGGCGGGGAAATAGTCTTGTTGGACTATTCTGACTATAGGGGGGACATCCTGGAACAACTTGCAGATCAAGCTACCTACACCGTACTCCCCTCGGATCCCACTCTGATCGGAACAGCCAATAGAATGCGAGCTCAATCTGATTGGCTGATTGGATCAGCCAATCGGATTGAACTTGATTCTGATTGGCTGATTCCATCAGCCAATCAGAATATTCCTACCTTAATTCCGATTGGCTGATAGAATCCTATCAGCCAATCGGAATTCGAGGGACGCCATCTTGGATGACGTCCCTTAAAGGAACCGTCATTCGGCTAGTAGGCGTCGGGAGAAGAGGATGTTCCGCGTCGGAGGTCTGCAAGATGGATCCGGAAGAAAGAAGATTGAAGATGCCGTTGATAGAAGACTTCATCCAGATCATGGACCTCTTCAGCTCCCGCTTGGATGAAGACTTCATCCGGGTCATCATGGACCTCTTCAGCTCCCCTTGGATGAAGACTTCAGCCGGATCATGGACCTCTTCAGCTCCCGCTTGGATGAAGACTTCAGCCGGATCATGGACCTCTTCAGCCCCCCGCTTGGGCTTGGATCAGGACATCGGAGGAGCTCTTCAGGACGGATCGGTGAACCTGGCAGGGTGAAGATAAGGTAGGAAGATCTTCAGGGGCTTAGTGTTAGGTTTATTTAAGGGGGGTTTGTGTTAGATTAGGGGTATGTGGGTGGTGGGTTGTAATGTTGGGGGGGGGATTGTATGTTTTTTTTTAAAGGCAAAAGAGCTGAATTCTTTGGGGCATGCCCCGCAAAGGGCCATGTTCAGCGCTGGTAAGTTAAAAGAGCTTTGAACTTTAGTAATTTAGAATAGGGTAGGGCATTTTTTTATTTTGGGGGGCTTTGTTATTTTATTAGGGGGCTTAGAGTAGGTGTAATTAGTTTAAAATTGTTGTAATATTTTTCTTATGTTTGTAAATATTTTTTTATTTTTTGTAACTTAGTTCTTTTTTATTTTTTGTACTTTAGCTAGTTTATTTAATTGTATTTATTTGTAGGAATTGTATTTAATTAATTTATTGATAGTGTAGTGTTAGGTTAATTGTAGGTAATTGTAGGTAGTTTATTTAATTAATTTATTGATAGTGTAGTGTTAGGTTAATTGTAGGTAATTGTAGGTAGTTTATTTAATTAATTTATTGATAGTGTAGTGTTAGGTTTAATTGTAACTTAGGTTAGGATTTATTTTACAGGTAAATTTGTAATTATTTTAACTATTTTAGCTATTAAATAGTTCTTAACTATTTAATAGCTATTGTACCTGGTTAAAATAAATACAAAGTTACCTGTAAAATAAATATAAATCCTAAAATAGCTATAATATAATTATAATTTATATTGTAGCTATATTAGGATTTATTTTACAGGTAAGTATTTATCTTTAAATAGGAATAATTTATTTAATAAGAGTTAATTAATTTCGTTAGATGTAAATTATATTTAACTTAGGGGGATGTTAGTGTTAGGGTTAGACTTAGCTTTAGGGGTTAATACATTTATTAGAATAGCGGCGAGATTGGGTCGGCAGATTAGGGGTTAATAATTGAAGTTAGGTGTCGGCGATGTTAGGGAGGGCAGGTTAGGGGTTAATAAATATAATATAGGGGTCGGCAGTGTTAGGGACAGCAGATTAGGGGTACATAAGGATAACGTAGGTGGCGGCGCTTTGCGGTCAGCAGATTAGGGGTAAATAAGTTAGGTAGCTGGCTGCGACGTTGAGGGGGGCAGATTAGGGGTTAATAAATATAATATAGGGGTCGGCGGTGTTAGGGGCAGCAGATTAGGGGTACATAAGGATAACGTAGGTGGCGGCGCTTTGCGGTTGGCAGATTAGGGGTTAATAAGTGTAGGTAGCTGGCTGCGACGTTGAGGGGGGCAGATTAGGGGTTAATAAATATAATATAGGGGTCGGCGTTGTTAGGGGCAGCAGATTAGGGGTACATAAGGATAACGTAGGTGGCGGTCGGCAGATTAGGGGTTAAAAAAATGTATTCGAGTGTCGGCGATGTGGGGGGACCTCGGTTTAGGGGTACATAGGTAGTTTATGGGTGTTAGTGTACTTTAGAGCACAGTAGTTAAGAGCTTTATAAACCGGCGTTAGCCCAGAAAGCTCTTAACTACTGACTTTTTTCCTGCGGCTGGAGTTTTGTCGTTAGATGTCTAACGCTCACTTCAGACACGACTCTAAATACCGGAGTTAGAAAGATCCCATTGAAAAGATAGGATACGCAATTGACGTAAGGGGGTCTGCGGTATGGAAAAGTCGCGGCTGAAAAGTGAGCGTTAGACCCTATTTTGAGTGACTCCAAATACCGGCGGTAGCCTAAAACCAGCGTTAGGAGCCTCTAACGCTGGTTTTCACGGCTAACGCCAAACTCCAAATCTAGGCCTGAGAGAGGGAGAACTCAGTTTTAATTTTCCATGTAAGCAGCTACTGAAAAACTAGAATTTCCTTCCATTCCAACAAAAATGGCAAATGGCCTTTTCTTTTAGTCAGCTGTTAGCTTTTAGTGTTTGCATCATAAGGACGTACTAACTAATGTATCACTGTTTTTCAAATAAAGATAGCAAGAGAACGAAGAAAAATTGATAATAGGAGTAAATTAGAAAGTTGCTTAAAATTGCACGCTCTATCTGAATCATTGAGCTGTTGAATAATGTTGGATTATTTTAGGGAATAAATTAAAAAAACTGGATTTATTTAAATGTCTTAAAATGTCAAAGTTCTTAAGACATTTCGATAACGAGACATTGCAACTTTGTTTGGTGCAAATTGGTTTATAGAAAGTAGCTTTATAGGGAAGGTTAAAAGGAAATTTATCAATTTGTATGGTTTTAGGATTTGAGTCATTTGCCCAAGAAAATAGGGATTATTATTGAGTAGTTTTTTAAGAGATGGTCTATGTAAACCAGTATGAATGGTAGTATGAATGATTTTTAATCAGTAAATGTATTGGAGGATTGATTTTAAGTAACACGGAAAGATTTAGGATATCCTTAAAAGATACAAAATATAAGCGTGAAGCTTTTTGGATCTTCAAAATGAAGTCAAGAAGACCAAATGGCTACAATATAGAGGGGGATGTGATACATTTTTGGAGGAAGTAGAAGTTCATTGATTTTAATTAACCTCCTAAAGTTCCCTACTTTAACTAGTTTTGTAGAATTTAGTTACTACTAACATGTATGCACTGGTTGTGGGAAGGATAACCTAAAATCTAGTAACTTCAAATAGATGAATGTGATAGGACTGACACTAGTGTAGTTAACTGGAAATTGTTGCCATAAAACCAATTAAGGTACTGGATATTAGTGTGATTATGTACTTATAAATCATTAAAAATGTTATTAGTGTATACATGTATTATAAAGTGTACATGTTCACATGTTTCATTTTTGAAACTTAAAAGGAGTGTATTTGCAATGTTAATTTCCAAAATATAGCAGCTGTTAATTAAACTGGAAGGGGTTAACTTTATCTTTCTGAAGAACCAATAGGGATAGTTGTTCAGGCTTAAGAGGCAGGAAGTAGGGGTAGCTGGTCATGTTCATGATTAAGGAATTGACCGAAACATGTAGGACAGACTGGTTCCTGAAATTGTGCTGTCTATTCTTTTGCTTTTAAAACCCTGTTGCCTTTTATGGATACTTTGCACTATATGGAGATAATGAAGAATTAAAAGTTTATGCTTTTAAGGATCGCAGTGTATCTTTTTCTGTTTTGTTTGTTATTCTATTATTTTTATCAGTCATTGTTTCAGTGTTTATTTGTGCTTATAAATGTCCAGGTACTTAGAGTTATAAGTAACGTATAGTGTTTTTGATAAGCAGATGGAACTATTAAACTCTTTCTTTACTATCTATTTAGCCTGATTATTGGAACCAGATCCAAATGAACTATAATTCATAAAATTATTAAAGAATGGTTTATTGAGTCCTGTATTATCTATTGATTAGGGGAGTGAGGTACAGAGTTGGAGGTACAACATAATAACTGGTTTTACTCTTCTCAGAGAAAGATTAGAATATAAAGTTTTTTGGAGAATACTAAACATCAGCCATGTCGGTCAAAAAAAAATCAGGTTCACAAGGCAGGAAGAGGAGAAAGATAGAGCCGAAGCAACTATCGAAGATAGCTGGAAGCCTTGACAGGTTTCTTGTGACCACTGCTGAAAGTGCACCAGCCCCAGGCTCATCACCAGAACCACAGGGGACTGAAGTTCCTGATCTTGGAATAACTCTGGACATTCCTATTCTTGCTTTAGAAGCAGAGACAGCTTTGCCTGAGGATGCTTCTACTTCTGCTCAGCCAAATATTCTACCAGAGAGTATTGACCTAAGAGTTTTCAATGATATTGGCTATTGGCCTGAAACTGTAGATGAAACTTTAAAAACTGAACTTGTCAAGAGAGGGACAGTGGAACTGCAGAAAAAGGATGCATTGTTTTCAAAAGACGGTGATGGCAGGTCATTTTCCAAAGACTGGTTCTACATGAATTTGGACAATGGCGAGACTATGTTAAGGACCTGGTTGGTGTTTTCTCCTATAAACAGTGCTGCATATTGCTTTCCTTGTTTGCTTTTTCAGAAGGCCAAAGGGAAAAATTCTTTAGGAAAGCCAAGTGGATTTAAAGCATGGAGAAAGCTAAACCCCAAATTACTAGAGCATGAGCACAGTTCATATCACCTAAGTGCATTTACACTGTGGAAAGAATTTGAAATGCGGCTACAGAAACAAGAGACTATTGATGTTGCTGCCCAGCTTGCACAACAGAGGTCATTTGAGAAATGGAAGGCAATCTTAGGCAGAATACTCGATTGTGTGCTGTATCTAGCCAAGCAAAGCTTAACCTTACGTGGTCATGTAGAAGATCTAAGCACGGATTCTAACTGTGGAAATTTCCTAGAAACTTTCAAGTTACTTTCCAAATATGACCCAGTTGCGAAATAGCACCTTGACAAAGTTCAAAACACAGATGGCTATGTTGTTTCCTATCTCTCTCCACAGAGCCAGAATGAGTTCATCAGCCTGCTTGGCGATCATATAAGAACAGCCATTTTTCAAAACATCACCAAGGCCAAGTATTTTGCTATCATGTTTGATAGCACTCCAGATATTTCTCACACTGACCAAATGTCTCAAGTGATTCGATACGTGCACATTGAAGATACCGAAGTTAACATGGTAGAGTCTTTCATTGACTTTATTCAGTTACATGGGAAATCAGCTGATGTCATTACAAAACAGATTTGTGACAAGTTGCAAGCAGATGGCCTTAAACTGGAGCACAGCTACGGCCAAGGATACGACAATGCTGCAACTATGGCTGGACACATTAGTGGTGTACAAAAACGTATTTTGGATATAAATCCCAAAGCAGTGTTTGTGCCATGTAACAATCATTCACTCAATCTTGCTGGTGTGCATGCAGTTGGTGTTGGGACACAGTCTGTGACTTTCTTTGGAACTCTGGAAAAGGTGTACACATTCTTCTCAAGCTCTACCCAAAGGTGGGATGTTCTTAAGGAACATGTACCAATTCGCGTAAAGCGATCTTGTAACACAAGATGGAGTTCAAAGCATGAAGCTGTACGTGTACTTGCTGAGCACACAGAGGAAATAATAGAGGCTTTGGAAGTGTTGAGAGATGGGCCAGAAACTGCTGAAACCAAGGGTGATGCAGGAAGTCTTTTAGTTTGCATTATGACCTATCCTTTTTTCTCATTTCTGTATTTTTGGAGCCCAGTCCTGACTGAAGTGAATGATGCCCAGATCTACATGCAGCAAGAAGGACTTGCGCTTGATCAATGTGTGCAAAAGTTGAAAGCATTAGCTTTATTTTGCCAGGAAAAACGAGACTTTGTAGTGTCAAAAGCAACTGAGAAAGCTCTGCAGGTGTGTGAAACGTTCAACATTTCGACAGAGAGAAGAGTTGGAAAACGTAAGAAGATGCCTGGTGAGCAGAGTTGTGATGCTGGCTTGACCTTAGTACAAGGAACACGCAGAGAACAACTGGAAGCAATTGATAAGCTTATGACAGAAATTAGAAAACGTACAATTCAGATTAATACGCTTGACCAGCAATTTGCTTTAGATTTGCTTCGGTGGGTGTACAAGTGGAAGCTGCAAGAGAGTTTGACTAACTTTGTTGTTATATTAAGAATCTTTCTAACTATCACTGTTTCAACTGCCAGTTGTTAAAGAAGTTTCTCAAAACTTAAATTAATCAAATCATATCAAAGATCTACAATGAGCCAAGAAAGACTGAGTAATCTAGCAATACTGTCTATTGAGAGAGATTTCAATATTGATTTCAATTCTGTTACTGAAAAATTTGCAAACATTAAAACCAGGTGATTTAAAAAAAAAATCTGTGTATACTAGCATTAAATGCATTTTACTTTAATTACTTCTATTAGGAATTTTGCATTGGCGTCTGGGTGTTTGTCAGACAGTTGAATTTGAAGATCTGTTATTTTTGTTGTTAAAAATAAAGCTTTGTTTGTTTTAAAACAAAAACCTGTCTCCTAAGTTGTTGAGCTGGCTCCTAGATTCAAAGCAAATTTGCCAATCCCTACCGTACTGGTGAAAGAGACTCAGTCAGTGCTAATGGGTTAGGGGGGCGCAATTCTTACCTTGCCCTGGGCGCTGACAACCCACGCTACGCCACTGAGCAGGGGCACATTCAGTGAGCACAATTCCATTGCAGCAACCTCCAGGGTGTGTGACCTTGAAGTTTATTGGCTTCCCTCAACATTCCCACATGTTTCCTTGCCAATGTTGTGGTTGGTTGACTTTCAATCTCTTCTAGTCTAGAGCAGGGGATGGCTGAACAAATGCAGTGTTCCATTCCTTCCACCCCACCATCCATCCAGTATTTTTCAAGACTAAATAATAGTAGTTATTTGGCCACACTCTAAATAAATCCATGCTAAGCCTTACTCTGCTACTCTATAACTCTTTACATGTATGCATTTATTTTGCTAAAGTCAATTCCGGAACGATAATACGCTTCTTTTTCTGAGCTGGATTCACAGTGACTGTCCTCTGCTGCAAGGGTTAAAATAAGTGTGCATGTGTGTGTGAGAGTGTGTGCATATGTATGTGTGTGTGTGTGTCTGTGCATGTGTGAGTGTGTGCATATGTATGTGTGTATTTGTGTGTGTGCATATGTAGGTGTGTATTTCTGTGTGTGCATGTGACTGTGTGCATGTGTATGTGTGTGTGTGTGAGAGAGTGTGTGCATATATGTGTGTGGTGTGTGTGTGTGAGTGTGTGCATATGTATGTGTGTGTGTGTGTCTGTGCATGTGTGAGTGTGTGCATATGTATGTGTGTATTTGTGTGTGTGCATATGTGTGTATTTCTGTGTGTGTGCACGTGTGTGTCCGTGTGACTGTGTGCCTGTGTATGTGTGTGTGTGTGAGAGAGAGTGTGTGCATATGTATATGTGTATTTCTGTGTGTGCATATGTGTGTATTTCTGTGTGTGTGCGTCTGTGTGACTGTGTGCATGTGTGTGTGTGTGAGAGAGAGTGTGTGCATATATGTGTGTGGTGCATATGTGTGTGTGTGTGACTGTGTGCATATATGTGTGTGTGACTATGTAGACTTGTGACAGCTTTTACCCTTCATTTTGAATAAATTCTGTAAATTCTGTACAGGTCACTTAGTACTGTACTTTTTTAATATTGTGAAGGGACATTGATATCATTGTATTTTTTTTATTTTTTTTTTGCACATCTAAAAGGGGATCTTTATTTAATTTTTTTTAGCTGTTTACATTTGAATTTTTTTTTTTTTTAATCTATTGAAGGGTGTCAGAGTTCTCCAAAAGATCTGTGAATGCAGTGGGGTTTAGACAATACAATTTGAAGGTGCAACATAAAGTTTTCACATTTTCTGACTGTTACCTCTTTCCTTGCTAGGAGTAGTGAGAAAAAACATAATACTTGTGCAGTTTGGGGGTGTTACATTAAGTAACACCCCCTAAAAACACTCACTTTGTCTTAGTTGTCAGTATCAGCAAGTTGAACTTTGTGATTTATGGATGTACACTATGATTAGCTTTTGGAGTTTAGGGAATAGTTCAGTAGGCCTTATATTATCTTGTTGCTAAAATCACCACATACTTTCATTTTCAAACATCTGAAGTTTGTTTAACTTTTGCTTTATCATGTGTCGTGTGTGTGTGTGTATATATATATATATATATATATGTGTGTGTGTGTGTATATATGTAAACGATAAAGAAGGGATCCAGGCGTAATCAAGAGTCCATTAAAAATAATCTTTATTTTCATCAAATTAAAAGATATGTAGGCTTGAAACCAGATCTGCCAATAGGTTTAAAAGTAATCACTTAGTCTTACATGTTTCAGCCTCCACGGCCTTAATCATAGACATACTCCCCTAACATATGGGAGGTGTTTTTATAGGGCTATCCTCCACCCAATTAAAAACAATACTAATTAACCCATTTGTTACCACTTAGGTATAATGATACAAATATATGAATCTAATGCAATATGAATACAAAATGCAGTTAATAATTACATATGGAATCATTGGCAATTTTACATTTCTATAAACATATGGTATTTACAATTTCCCTTAGTGGTGAAAGATGTTAAAGTATTAAAAGTAATAAACTAAAGAACAAAGCAAAAAACAAACAAAAAACAACAGCAACACATTGAGCAAAAAGTACATAAAGCAGAAAAGCAAAAGACACATCAGGTGAAAGATATAAAAAATATATATAAAGAATATACACAAAAAATATATATATATAAAATATATATATATAATGATGATAGGGTGCAGTCAGAAATGGTAAAGTAACGATGTAATCATAATTACTAACGTTTGTTAAATAGCTAGTATATAGAAAGTGTGGCTGTAACTGACACAATCATTAAATGATATTCAGTTATTTTCTAGCCAAACGCTATTTATACCGGAGATATATTGGATCCACAAGCTAAAAACTTTGGTTCCTGAAGTATTCAATTCACAATATGATGTGATTAATTATTGGGAGTAAGCTTGTGAGTTAGGTCATATGACCCTCTAGGATCTCCTGCCTCTCCAGAATTCTATATCCTTTTGAAGATTTCAAGGTTTTTAGGGATGTAGTCAATAAGATAAGGTATCAAGTATTGGCTTTGTATAGATCTAGTATACCTATGAAAATATAATATATTTATCCTTAAATCACTTATGGCTATAACAGACAGATTAAGCATTGTATACATGGAGATGGTATGTCTGTAAACAAATAATAGCCATGTGTGTTTTATGGTATAAATAGCGTTTGGCTAGAAAATAACTGAATATCATTTAATGATTGTGTCAGTTACAGCCACACTTTCTATATACTAGCTATTTAACAAACTTTAGTAATTATGATTACATCGTTACTTTACCATTTCTGACTGCACCCTATCATCATTATATATATATTTTATATATATATATTTTTTGTGTATATTCTTTATATATATATATATTTTATATCTTTCACCTGATGTGTCTTTTGCTTTTCTGCTTTATGTACTTTTTGCTCAATGTGTTGCTGTTGTTTTTTGTTTGTTTTTTGCTTTGTTCATTAGTTTATTACTTTTAATACTTTAACATCTTTCACCACTAAGGGAAATTGTAAATACCATATGTTTATAGAAATGTAAAATTGCCAATGATTCCATATGTAATTATTAACTGCATTTTGTATTCATATTGCATTAGATTCATTTATTTGTATCATTATACCTAAGTGGTAACAAATGGGTTAATTAGTATTGTTTTTAATTGGGTGGAGGATAGCCCTATAAAAACACCTCCCATATGTTAGGGGAGTATGTCTATGATTACGGCCGTGGAGGCTGAATCATGTAAGACTAAGTGATTACTTTTAAACCTATTGGCAGATCTGGTTTCAAGCCTACATATCTTTTAATTTGATGACAATAAAGATTCTTTTTAATGGACTCTTGATTACGCCTGGATCCCTTCTTTATCGTTTACATATTACCAAGGAGTTGGGGGACTTCCTTCTTTGATCTGCGGCATATACAGATGACATCATAGTCCCAGGACGCATGGGGGAGTGCTACGCTACGTCCCGACGCTAACACGCTAACACGTGTGGACATCAAACTTTAGACGGACACAGCAGGCACACAGTTGCAGCCGTTTCCGCGATTGTGGAGTGGAGAATTGGGAAGCGAGTTTCAAGGCAGCACAGTTTTCTTTTCAGGAGGATTGCAAGCGAGTGTACGGGCTATATCACGGAGGGTATGCTGAATCAAATAGCTACCCGGGAATAGTGAGTATAAGCATCCGGTTGTACACCTGCAAAATTTACCTCCTTCCTTTGACTGTTGCCAGCTATTTGCTTGCTTCTTTGCTTATTTACCTCCATGAACTGGCTGACAGTGTGTGTGTGTTCAACTCCTTATAAACAGGAACTTTGATTGCGTTTTGCATGAATCCCTTGCTAAACCTAATTGCTCTATGTGAAGTTGAGCAGTTTCTATCATATGCAGCACTAACAAAGGAACTTTTTCTTCTTGCTATATATATATATATATATATATATATATATATATATATATATGTGTGTGTGTATACAGTAAACACAAAAATCTTTTTTATTCTATGTTAAATGTTGAAAAAAATATATGTTAAATTTACATTTTTTTTTTTTTTTTTTGGGGGGGGGGCTGCTTGGATTCTTGCACCTGGGCCCTGTGGTTGATAGTTATGCCTCTGTGTGTGTGTGTGTATGCCTATCTAGCCCTGTCTGTGTGTGTGTGTATGTGTGTATCTGCCTATTACTGCCTGTGTGTGTGTATCTGCCTATTACTGCCTGAGTGTGTGTGTGTATACCTATCTATCCCTGCCTGTGTGTGTGTGTATCTGCCTATTACTGCCTGAATGTGTGTGTGCCTATCTATCCCTGCCTGTGTGTGTGTCTGCTATTACTCCCTGAGTGTTTGTGTGTGTATGCCTATCTATCCCTGCCTGTGTGTTTGTACATGTATCTGCCTATTACTGCCTGTGTGTGCATGTATCTGCCTATTACTGCCTGTGTGTGCATGTATCTGCCTATTACTGCCTGTGTGTGCATGACTCTGTCTATTACTGCCTGTGTGTGCATGAATCTGCCTATTAATGCCTGTTTCTGTGTATGTCTATCTATCCCTACCTGTGTGCATGTATCTGCCTATTACTGCCTATGTGTGTGTATGCCTATTGTTGGTGATATACTCACCCTGGACTGAATAATTTCTTCAGACCAAGACAGGTTAAAAAGAGTTTGTTTATTGATTACACACTGCAGTATGGAGAGAAACAATACAAAGTTTTCTCTGAGGGGGTCAGTCCCCTTCCCATGTATTTATACATTCCACATCTAGGCTATTTACAGTTTATGATTAGCTAGCTAAACAATGCAAGGGTTTTAAAAAATATGGTTACAACATAAGTAAATAATAGTTCTACACTTCAGAATTGTAGGTTTTACTGTGTTTTGACAATACAAAAAAAAACAAAGGTCAGGGATGAACTAGACACATTCCCAATGTTTACAATGAGTTGTGTACATACATTCATATATTTGGCATATCAAGATAACAAGGAAACTTAAGTTTTTACTGATACTAGCTGGAATGCAAGGATTTAAACAATGATAGAAAGAGATTAGATTTAGAAAAAATAAACAGACACTCTCAGAACTAGCTATATTTTATGGTCCCATTTACCAGAGTGGCCCTCCTGACTAATAATGCCCACATACAAATTAACCCATTCAGACCTCACAAGGCACTGCAAAAAACAGAGACAGATATTGCTTATTATTTTCAACACTATCTATCCCTGTCTTTGTGTGCATGTATATGCATATTACTGCCTGCCTATGTGTGTGTATGCATATCTATCCCTGCCTGTGTGTGCATGTCTCTGTCTATTACTGCCTATGTGTGCATGTCTCTGTCTATTACTGCCTGTGAGTGCATGTCCCTGTCTATTACTACCTGTTTGTGCATGTCTCTGTCTATTACTGCCTGTGAGTGCATGTCTCTGTCTGTTATTGCCTGTGTTTGCACGTCAGTTTAATTTTGATTAGACTATTCCTTTAATAACGTACAAGGGCATCAGCAACTAAAATAAAACTAATAGGCAAAAAATTTAGATACTTTGAAAAGTAAATGACTTTTTGAAGGAAAAGAAAAATATTATCGTGCAATAAAGGAGAGTTGAAAAGATATGGGGTGATTCAAAAATCCAGTTAATTTTGGGGCAATATCGTCATCAGTAAACTTTGTCTCTGAGGTCAGGGTGAAGTTTTGCAGGATGGTGGTGAGGAACACAAAGAGCTGTATTAGAGCAAGTCCTTCCCCGGGACATTTCCGCTTTCCTGTAGAAACAGAAAATAACGAGACATCAACAGCTTTATGATGATCTTGGTAAATAAATTAAATAAAAAAAACACCTAAACATCAGCAGTCTACGGAGGATAATTATTGTTGAAGGTCATTACCTGCAGAAAAAGCCATCATAGCATCATTCTTCTTGAATCCACCATTCTCATCCAGGAAGTGGTTGGGGTTGAATTTGTACGGTGTAGAGAATTGGCTGGGATCACGGTGAACAGTACAGAGCAATGGGTAGACGTCAATGCCCTTAAATAAATGATAAAAAAGAAGAACTTTAGCTATGTTTTGATCAGTGGGAAATATTTTATACTTCTGAGGTATTGAATCTGAACGGTAAAAAAGAAGTATTTAAAGTGTTTAAAGAAGTATTTTTTTTTTTTTTTTGAAAAACAAACAAAAACACATTGTTTCATTACTGTAATATATCAGTATATCAGTATATCAGTGATGGTTCTCGGAGGATCATGCATGTTCTACAATAACCCCAATTATTTGCAATTCAAAATCCTAGAGGTGTCAATGAACCTTATTTAATTAAAAATTAACTAAGGATAATATAAATATATATATATATATATACACACACTTTGGGGGGTAGTTATCAAGCCATCTACTTTACCTGCCTTCTCCGGTTCAATACGCCCGCCTAAGCTTGCCTACCATCGCCGCCGCGGACCTTCAAAATTTAGCCTAAGTTATCAAAAAAGCTGTCAAAAAGCCGTGCACCAAGTACGGGGCGATGAGCAGCGGACTGTGAGAGTTATCACTCATCCGATCTCGCTGCTCTTCGGCTTTTTCCCAGCTTTATTGATACCCCTGTCACTAAGCACCCACACTAACTACACTGTTCTACCCCCTATACCGGCGCCCCCAGAGCCCCCCGCAACTCAATAAAGCTATTAACCCCTAAACCACCGCTCCTAGACCCCGCCGCAACTCTTATAAATGTATTAACCCCTAAACCGCCGCTCCCGGACACCGCTGCCACCTACATTATACCTAGTAACCCCTATCCTGCCCCCCTATACCGCCGCCACCTATAATAAAGTTATTAACCCCTATCCTGCGGATCCCGGACCTCGCCGCAACTAAATAAATAGTTTAACCCCTAAACTGCCGCTCCTGGACCCCGCCGCAACCTATATTAAACTTATTAACCCCTAATCTGCCCCCCCTACACCGTCGCCACCTATAATAAATTTATTAACCCCTATCCTGCCCCCCCTACACCGCCGCCACTGTAATAAAATTATTAACCCCTAAACCTAAGTCTTACACTAACCCTAACACCCCCCTAACTTAAATATTAATTAAATAAATCTAAATAATATTTCTCTTATTAAATAAATTAATCCTATTTAAAACGAAATACCTTTAAAATAAACCCTAATATAGCTACAATATAAATAATAATTATATTGTAGCTATTTTAGGATTTATTTTTATTTTACAGGCAACTCTTATAAATGTATTAACCCCTAAACCGCCGCTCCCGGACACCGCTGCCACCTACATTATACCTAGTAACCCCTATCCTGCCCCCCTATACCGCCGCCACCTATAATAAAGTTATTAACCCCTATCCTGCGGATCCCGGACCTCGCCGCAACTAAATAAATAGTTTAACCCCTAAACTGCCGCTCCTGGACCCCGCCGCAACCTATATTAAACTTATTAACCCCTAATCTGCCCCCCCTACACCGTCACCACCTATAATAAATTTATTAACCCCTATCCTGCCCCCCCTACACCGCCGCCACTGTAATAAAATTATTAACCCCTAAACCTAAGTCTTACACTAACCCTAACACCCCCCTAACTTAAATATTAATTAAATAAATCTAAATAATATTTCTCTTATTAAATAAATTAATCCTATTTAAAACAAAATACTTACCTTTAAAATAAACCCTAATATAGCTACAATATAAATAATAATTATATTGTAGCTATTTTAGGATTTATTTTTATTTTACAGGCAACTTTCAATTTATTTTAACTAGGTACAATAGCTATTAAATAGTTATTAACTATTTAATAGCTACCTAGCTAAAATAAAGATAAATTTACCTGTAAAATTAAAACTAACCTAAGTTACAATTACACCTAACACTACACTATACTTTAATAAATTATTCCTATTTAAAACTAAATACTTACCTGTAAAATAAACCCTAAGATAGCTACAATGTAATTAATAATAACATTGTAGCTATTTTAGGATTTATATTTATTTTACAGGTAACTTTGTATTTATTTTAGCTAGTTAGAATAGTTACTAAATAGTTATTAACTATTTAATAACTACCTAGCTAAAAGAAATACAAAATTACCTGTAAAATAAATCCTAACCTAAGTTACAATTAAACCTAACACTGCACTATCTTTAAATTAATTAAATAAATTAGCTACACATAACTACAATTAAATTAAATTAAACTAACTAAAGTACAAAAAATAAAAAAGCTAAGTTACAAAAAATAAAAAAAATAAGTTACAAACATTTAAAAAATATTACAACAATTTTAAGCTACTTACACCTAATCTAAGCCCCCTAATAAAATAACAAAGCCCCCCGAAATAAAAAAAATGCCCTACCCTATTCTAAATTAAAAAGTTATCAGCTCTTTTACCTTACCAGCCCTTAAAAGGGCCTTTTGCGGGGCATGCCCCAAAGAATTCTGCTCTTTTGCCTGTA